>NC_068402.1:37403543-37703543 GCF_023724105.1 Carassius gibelio | reverse complement strand
TATATATATATATATATATATATATATATATATATATATATATTTATTTATTTATTTTTTTTTTTTTTTTCAGTGGCACCCATTTAATCTACTGTAAATGCTTTATTTGTTAGATAGCGAGTTAGATAATGTAAGTGCTGCATCCGTTTCTCAAAGGAAACTTTTAGTCATTTGGTGTTTGTCTCTAAGAGCATAAAACTCTTGGCCCAACACATTAAGTTTAGCATCGATCTTGATCGCAGTATCAAGCAGGATTCTTTGCCTCCAGGAAAACTAGGGAGGCAATGAAGGAAGTTTTGGGTCATTAATTTATTTTGAAAAGAGATTTACTTTTCCTGTCAAGGCGCCTTAATTCTGCTTTCTAAATAATTTGCTCTTTTCATTTCAAGGCTTCTGCACCTTTTGAAAAAGTTGATAAATTACAGCATCTAGTCCAGTTAGATTCAGGGTACAAATCTGGTTCTGCTCCAAGCTTCATGCTGTTTCTTCCATTTTAGCTATTTGCCCCTAAGTTCTACAAAGACTGAATTTGGAGGATATCTCTGTGAACTGCCTACTATTGAAACCTTTATGTAATGTATTTAAATATATTTGTAATTATAACTGGTGAGAGCAATTACGGGGCCAAGCACTACAGAAGAAAGCATGCATCAGACCAACTGCAAAAATTAGTAAATAAAAAGATTTGGAGATGATTTTAAATAAAATAAAAATATAAATACAAATCACTAGAAATCACTAGTTAGTGGCAGACTACGGCATAATTGGTATAAATGTTCTCAGCATGAACCAAGGAAAGAAATCCGATGCCCAAAAATGTGTACTGTTCACAGCTTCGCAACAAATGTAAAGAAACCAGTCTTGTGATTTTTGGCCAAACTGTTCAGTGGTTATAAGCAAGAATTTCCACTTTCTATATCTCCTGACCACTAGGTAGTGCTGTGCCAAAACTGTACAGATTATCTCAGGTCATGGTTATTATAAGACACACCAAGTTTGGTTTGAATATGCCAGAGCATTGTCAAAATACAGCCTTGTGTCCGGTTTGACTAATCAACCTGAATTACATAACTTTTTTTGTTGGCATAGTCTGAAGGTGATCTGCACCAATCTTTGTGAAAATCAGAGCAACGATCTAGACAGAGTTCGAAAAACATTGATTATTCAAGACCTTACAGTTCAAAACTTATTAGCATGAATGTAGGTCAAATTTTGAACTGTTGGTGGCGCTAAAGAGTTTGTGTTACAGACAACAAACTTGCTGTGGTTAAGTCTAAGACTGTACTCTAACTGTGTGCCAAATTTCATACATTTCCCGCACACGACATGTCCTTCATTTTTCATTTCCAAAGGGCTGCCATTGACTCAAAGCAAAAGCAGAAGAAGAAGAGTACTAAAGAAGAATACTACAGTCAAGTGTACTTTCTTTCATACAATTGGAGGCCTGTCTCAGCACAGACAGAGAGTGATCAGCAGTGACTGGTGAAATTCCTGCTTGTCATTACAATGCAGTGTTAAATTAAACCTTTCAATGTGCACAGCTGATTTATGATACTTATAGAACAGCTTCCCTCCATAAGTCACAGGCCGGTCTGACGTGTCCAGTGTCTCTGAATACATCTCACAGATCACAAAACTAGTGCTGAAATCACTAACGCTTGAGCAGAATCTTTGTTCATTATCTCCAGTCTACTAAACTGTTATGGATGCTATATTCTGGTCTGAGTCTGAGGAGGATACACTGATATAAAAAAAGAAGAGAATTGAAGCCAAAAATAATATTCTCATTTCCAAATACAGTCAGCTTTAAAGCCGCTTGCGGTCATATAATATGAAAACTTAAACAGAGGTGACAGCTTAAAGCAGCTTGCAGTCGAGAGAATGAGAGAATAGAGGATTTCAAAAAACTGCTGTGATGTGTAGAATAAATCAGCCATGCCTCCAGCTGAAGTGAGACTGACACCAACACAACATTAAATGCATTTAGTAAATTTAAGGATGTAATCCAAAACCACAAACAAATCATTATTATTTGGCTGCTGATGGTGTCAACATATTGTGGTTTTGACACAAAAAACAGAAAAGCAATTACTAAAACATTATTTAAAGAAAAAAACACTATTAGAAAGTTGTTGGACATCCCTTTGAAAGTATGCACTTTAGTTTACTTTTAAAAAGAACATATATTAAACAAAAATAATATTTTAAATACGTTTTCAGACACTAAAATGCCATGTTAAATGCAATTAAATGAAACCACCATATTATAGTTAAAATTCATATTAAATGCAATTAGCTGAACTTAAGTAGGAATTAATTCATGTTTGTAAGTAATTGTACAATTATTTCTATCTATATTGTATTTATATTTACTTTTGTATGTAATTTGTCAATTTAATTCATAACATTTTGTAATTACATATTTACAATTATGAAGTTGCACTTTAACACATTTATAATGCATTAAGTGCAATACTGAATAAATAACTTAAGTTAAAATGATAATCAAGAAGTTTTGCATGTGCTTTAGTATGTTAGTCATCATATGAAAATTATTTAAAAAAATTAATTCATTTTAACTTTACATTATTACAAAGGTCGCTTTTAAAAGAGTACTTAAGTGTGTTAAGAAAAAGTAATGAAAGTGTCTGTTTAAGTCAATTAAGCGGCCTTCTGTTTCATTAATGTTATATTATCTTCAAAGTTTATTCTTTATTTGTATATTTTAAATATGTACTTTTAAGATTTGAAGTACACTACAAGTGTACATTAAGTACAATTTGATGCAATTTTACATGCTCAGGCAACATGGTTCATGACTTTACAGTCATAACTTAATGTTTGGCATAAGAATAAAGTTATAATTAATAATAATAATAATAATAATAATAATAATAATAATAATAATAATAATAATAATAATAATAATAATAATAATAATAATAAAGCTTTTGAATATGTTTTCAATGAAAAATAAATCAATAAAAAGGGGTCACTTTCCAATAACTATAATAATGGCTGAGCACAAACATGTGTCCAGTATCAGTTACTCTATGAAAGCAAAATTGATTTTCCACTATTTGGAAAATGGAATAATTGGAACTTTTGACTAAATCAAAGAGGAATGTGCCAAAATACCAAACACTGAATAGGGTGCATTCCCATCAGCAGTGAAGCAGCACATGTAGTGTGGGATTGGGACGCAGCACTCACACTCACATTACTGCGCTTCTAATGTATGGAGATTGGCGTGCGTGTGACTCAGAGGGTGATGTATGAGACACGTCTCTGCCGCGCTCACAGCTTACAGCTTCAAATCGATGTGTTAGCGTCCATGTCACACATACATAGCATTTAACAGCAAGTTTAACAATCTTTAGTGGCTGCCAAGTGCTCACCAGCTGCTGACCTCGACTCGCCGCGGGTGATGAATAACGCACTACAGCCCGTCATATTCCTGATACACACACTAGTGCTATCCAGATGTGTGTGTTAGAGAGGAAAAAATAGAATAACATCAGAAATTAGACTTGTGTAAAAGCGGGTCACTGCTGTTGAACTCTGTAAGTTGAGGTGAATATTAATTATTTCTATAAAAAGGTGTATTAGACTTTCAGATGAATGTTCTGTTCAAGCTGCAGGCACAATAATTGTAATTTAATTTTCTTCCTATTACGCAAACGATCAACGGGATACCTGATAGGATGGAAATAAAAAGCTAGTGTTGGCTATTTTAGGTTTATTATAACCATATGGGATGCAGTCTATACTATATTTCATATATATATATATATATATATATATATATATATATATATATATATATATATATATATATATATATATATATATATATATATTTTACTTCAATCACTCAATAAATCATTCAATCAAGCAAATAAATATGTCAGCTGTTTGTCAAGGCCAAACTTGATGTACTAAACTGACTAAAATTAAAACTGAAATAAATAGAGTAAAAACTATATTAACATACAGAAAAACTCAAAACATTACTAAAAACAAACAAAAGATGCACAACAATTTTATGAAACCTTTAAAAATGAACAAACTAAAATATATAAAAATATAAAAATAAAAACAACAAAATATACATTTATTGTATTAATTTTTATAGTTTTTATAATAAAAACAATAACATTATTTCAAAGATGCAAAAATAACACTGAGCCAAACAGCTCCGAATGCTTAGATTTTTTATTTAAATGCTCAAAACTAAAAACTTCCTGTTTTAATTAAATTCTCCAAATATCGTAATTTTGTTTATAATATATAAAATATGTATTGCTTAAATATTATTTATTTCCTAGCCTGATTTGTTGTTGTATTTTTTTTTTCATTTTTTTTTCTTGTCTGTATGAATATACTGTTGAATAACAGCTGCATTTAGAGCAGCACAAATGAAGGCGAGCAGAATCACTGAGGGCAAATCAAGCCACCGTTTGCCATAACCGTTTATTTTAAAGTGTGGATGAAGGATAGACTTAAACTAATCTTCTGTTTACCCACAGATGTTGTTATTCATTCATAAGTGTCTCTTTGGGCTTTGCAGTTTATCATAATAGGCCTGTGTGTTTCCCAGATCAACTTGTTTGTCTGGCTCACTGTGTGTTTACATTTCAATTAGAAAAAGAAAAAGAAATGAAGAAACACCTGGTATATTTCACAGCAAATTGGCAGTTTAGAAGTAAGTGCTGCACTCGGGGACAAGACAAAAATTGTGAAATGATTTAAAATTAACACCTTTTTACTTAATTACCATGATGTTTTTTTTCATCAGACAATGATACCATAAAAAATAATTTCAGACAAACATTTATCATTATAAAACAATACATAGAAATACATATTAGTTACGTACACACCTTGTAAGCCATATTTGTTTAATTTTGTAACTTTAGTCAAGTAGTAATTATCTACTGTTCTAATTTTACTAAAGTCCCCACCTTATTTACAGTCATGCCAATTAAGTAAGTTAGTTAGTTAGTTAGTTAGTATGCATGAATGAATGAGTAATTTTGTACAAAACATTTGGCATAACTATAACATTTTAAATGAATTAATAAACACTCCATTATGAATTCCTTAGCATATCCAAAACCTCAGAAAAACTTGATGATGTAACAGAAACTATGGACTCTCTCTTTTCTAGCATTTTAAATACAGTTGCTCCTTTACACTTAAGGAAAGTTAAGGAAACCAGTATGAAACCATGGTATAATGAGCATACTCGCACCTTAAAGAGAGCAGCCCGAAAAATGGAGCACAGCTGGAGGAAAACAAAACTAGAGGTATTTCGTATTGCTTGGCGGTAAAGTAACCTATCCTACAGAAAAGCATTAAAAACCGCCAGATCTGATTACTTTTATTCTCTTTTAGAAGAGAACAAACATAACCCCAGGTATTTATTCAGTACAGTGGCTAAATTAACGAAAAATAAAGCCTCAAGAGTTGACATTTCCAAACATCACAGCAGTAATGACTTTATAAACAACTTCACTTCTAAAATCGATACTATTAGAAATAAAAATTTTAACCATTCAGCTGTCAGCTACAATATCACATCAGACAGTGCACTATAGACCCCTTGAGGAACAGTTCCCCTCATTCTCTACCATAGGAGAGGAAGAATTGTATAAACTTGTTAAATCATCTAAACCAACAACGTGTATGTTAGACCCTATACCATCTAAGCTCCTAAAAGAGGTGCTTACAGAAGTCATAGATCCTCTTCTGAATATTATTAATTCCTCATTGCCATTGGGATATGTCCCCAAAACCTTCAAACTGGCTGTTATTAAGCCTCTCATCAAAAAAACACAACTTGACCCCAAAGAACTAGTTATTTATAGACCAATTTTGAATCTCCCTTTTCTGTCCAAGATACTAGAAAAGGTGGTTTCCTCATAATTATATTCCTTCTTAGAGAAAAATGGTATATGTGAGGATTTCCAATCAGGATTTAGACCGTATCATAGTACTGAGACTGCTCTCCTAAGAGTTACAAATGATCTGCTCATATCATCTGATCGTGGGTGTATCTATCTATTAGTTCTATTGGATCTTAGTGCTGCGTTTGACACAATTGACCACAAGATCATTTTGCATAGACTTGGACACTTTATTGGCATCAGTGGAAGTGCATTAGCATGGTTTAAATCATACTTATATGACCGCCATCAGTTCGTAGTAGTGAATAAAGATGTATCATATCGATCACAAGTGCAGTTTGTACCTTGAGTACCTCAAGGCTCAGTACTAGGGCCGCTACTCTTCACGCTCTATATATTACCCTTGGTAGATATCATCAGGAAACATGGTGTTAGCTTTCACTTTTATGCTGATGATACTCAGCTCTATATTTCTTCGCAGCCCAGTGAAACACACTAATTTGAAAAACTAATAGAATCGATATAAAAAAAACTGGATGACGAGTAATTTCCTATTGCTAAGTTCTGAAAAAACAGAGGTGTTAATTATAGGACCTAAAAACTCTGCCTGTAATAACCTAGAACACTGTCTAAGACTTGATGGCTGTCAATTCTTCGTCATCAGTTAGGAACCTAGGTGTGCTAATTGATCGCAATCTTTCCTTAGAAAGCCACATTTCTAGCATTTGTAAAACTGCATTTTTTCATCCCAAAATATATCTAAATTATGGCCTATGCTCTCAATGTCAAATGCAGAAATGTTAATCGAGTCATTTATGACCTCAAGGTTAGATTATTGTAATGCTTTATTGGGTGGTTGTTCTGCATGCTTAGAAAACAAACTACAACTAGTCCAAAATGCAGCAACAAGAGTTCTTACTAGAACCAGGAAGTATGACCATATTAACCCGGTCCTGTCAACACTGCTCCCTATCAAACATCGTATAGATTTTAAAATATTGCTTAACATTGTTCGGGAGACAGACACACTCTTGCAGTTTAAATCTAGATTAAAGACCCAGCTCTTTAACCTGGTTTACACATAACATACTAATATGCTTTTAATATCCAAATCCTTTAAAGGTTTTTTTAGGCTGTATTAATTAGGTAAACCAGAACCGGGAAAACATCTACACTAATATTAGTCTGTTTCTCTCTTATTCCGAGGTCACCGTAGCCACCAGATCCAGTATGTATCCTTATCAGAGGGTCACTGCAGTCACCCGGATCCAGTATGTATCCAGACCAGATGGTGGATCAGCACCTAGAAAGGACCTCTACATCCCTGAAAGACAGTGGAGACCAGGACAACTAGAGCCCCCAGATACAGATCCCCTGTAAAGACCTGGTCTCAGAGGACCACCAGGAAAAGACCACAGGAAACAGATGATTATTCTGCACAATCTGGCTTTGCTGCAGCCTGGAATTGAACCCCTGGTTTCATCTGGTCAGAGGAGAACTGGCCTCCCAACTCAGTCTGGTTTCTCCCAAGGTTTTTTTTCTCCATTCTGTCACCGATGGAGTTTTGGTTCCTTGCTGCCGTTGCCTCTGGCTTGCTTAGTTGGGGTCACTTCATCTATAGCAAAATCGTTTACTTGATTGCAAATAAATGCACAGACACTATTTAAACTGAACAGAGATGACATCACTGAATTCAATGATAAACTGCCTTTTACTGTCATTTTGCATTATTTACACACTGTTTTCCTAATGAATGTTGTTCAGTTGCTTTGACACAATGTATTTTGTTTAAAGTGCTATATAAATAAAGGTGACTTGACTTGAATATGAATATGTTTATTATAAAAAATTAAAATAAAAAATCTATCAAAAAACAACAATAGCCACAATAATAGTCCTGGTTAAACAGCAACATGTGTCCATCACCAGTTATGTAATAAAAGAAGAATAGATTTTTCAATGAAACAGAAAAATGGAACGTTTAGAACTTTGGAGTAAATCAAAACAGCTTGTATGGACCAATGACGTCAACAATCAAAACTCAAACTTATTAGCAGCAAATCATACACTAAGCATTCAATGCCCTTCAACAATAAGGAGCCACCAGAGTTTCTGAGCCCAAACTGTGTCTTCTAACATCCACCGGCCAAACACAATGACTCGAGCGCTTCAGCGACTCTTTCCAGTTCAACTGGGCAATTTTAAAAGGTTCCCGTGGGTTTGGGGCTTAAATAAAAGCAGCAGGCTCAGGTTATTGGGGCTGAATGATTCTTGTTTTCAGAGCAGCATGACAGAACATATTACCGCTCACCGTTACGTCTACATGACAGCTCTGCCAGCTCCGCTAACAAAAGCACTTCTGTAGCTGATAAATTACTGCCACCTGTTTTAAATAGAAACCAACTCAGGTCCACCAAACCAAGGGTGAAAATTATTGTTTTGTTATGTTGTTTGTTCATGAGAATCATAACACAACACTGTCTCTCTAGACATAGACAGGCAATATAATGTAACTGATAGGAAAGATAAAAAAAAACACTACAAAATAATTATATTTTAAAAACAATAATATGCTTTTATCGAAAGCATAAAAATAAATGACACATGTTGCTATTTAGCCAGTATTTTGAATTTTTTATATTATTTAGTTATTTTTAGTTTTTGAAAAATAACATATTAATCAAGGTGAATTACATACATGTGTGTAAAAAAAATAAAATAAAATAAAATTCCGGATCCAGTCCTGTATGTAATTAGTCAAAAAAAAAATTTGAAGACACACGCACACACACACACAGCTGTAAAGTCCCCCTAGCTTCGGATCGATCCACTGGCTCATTCAGCTCTCCAGGAACACTGTATTGTCTGTTTGTTCATTGTCAGTTTTTCATTGTCAATTTAGAACTCAATTCCAAGCAGAATTATCATGAGCCAAAGAATTCTCAATTTCATTATAAACACACTCCCACCATAACAATGATGTGGAAACAATCCAGAATCAGCAGATCGATCACCAGTATTTCCATCCGATACTTTACACTGTAATACCTATTCAGTTAGTTACATAAAATGTATAGATATGTGGCTTTTGACATTGTATAGTGAGTGAGTGAGAGAGAGTGAGTGAGTAAGTGTGTGTGTGTCTGTGTGTGAGTGAGTGAGTGAGTGAGTCAGTGAGGCGGTGGAAAAGTGAGTGTGTGTGTGTGTGTGTGTGTGAATGAGTGAGATGGTGGAAAAGTGAGTGAGTGAGTGAGTGAGTGAGTGATGCGGTGGAAGAGTGAGTGAGTGAGTGAGGCGGTGGAAGAGTGAGTGAGTGAGTGAGTGAATGAGTGAGTGAGTGAGAGAAATGGTGGAAAAATGAGCGAGTGAGTGAGTGGGTGAGTGATTGTGTGTGTGAGTGAGTGAGGCGGTGGAAGAGTGAATGAGTGAGTGAGTGAGTGAGTGAGTGAGTGAGTGAGTGAGTGAGTGAGTGTGTGAGTGAGTGTGTGAGTGAGTGAGTGAGTGAGTACCTTGCTGCACAAAAATGATCTGTATGAAGAATTTCAGTCAGGTTTCAGGCCCCACCATAGAATAGAAACTGCACTTACACTTAAAATTACAAATGACCTGCTTCTTGCGTCAGATCAAGGCTGCATCTCATTTCTAGTTTTACATGATCTTAGTGCTGTGTTCAACACCATGGATCATGACATACTCATAGATCAATTACAAAACTATTCAGGTATTCAAGGGCAGGCTCTAAGATGGTTTAGATCCTACCTGTCCTATCGCTACCATTTTGTTTATTTAAATGGGGAGTCATCTCATTTATCACCATTAAAATATGGAGTACCACAAGGATCCGTCCTAGCTCCCCTTCTATTTTCAATATACATGTTGCCCCTTGGTAATATTATTAGAATCTTTTGCCAAGCATTCAAATAATGTATCTTAAATTGTGAGTGTAGTTGCATCTGATCAAATTTGCATTATTTTTCTTTAGCTTGGGTTAAACTAATTAATTTTACTTTGTTGGATCAGCAGCTATGCTAATGATGTCTCTATTTGTTTCTATGTTTTGTAACTAGAATTTACACAAGCTCCAGTCTGGATCCAGAACACCTGAGAAGAGATGATGCTGACGCTCAGAGGACCTCAGATGATGCTAACCCTGAATCAACAAACATAACTAACAAATATTGCTACAAGTGTGACTGCATCATATAATAATTATTAATTATTAATAATATTAATAATGTTCATCGTCTGTGTGTCGTCTGTGTGTGAATGAGTGAATGAGACTGTTTCATGCAGATGGATTACACCCCAGCAGAGTCAGAGCGGAGCTGCTCTCTGACAACATCTCCAGGACACTTCGCTCCATGTGACTAGTAAGTCAATTCTCAAATAACCATCATGATGAGTGTTGTTCCACCCGCTTAAATGATAAAAGTACTTGCGCTGTAAAAACTATTAAGACTGTGTCTGTTCCCCAAATAGTGAGGTCAAAATATAAATATAATGTAGGATCTAGAAAAAATGTTATCGTAATTAAACCAGAAAAATGTAAAGTAAATGAACATAAACAATTTTTAAAGTTTGGGCCCATAAATATTAGATCATTCACACCAAAAGCAGTTATTGTAAATGAAATGATCACAGATAATAGTTTTGATTTACTCTGCTTGACTGAAACCTGGCTAAAACTAAATGATTATTTTGGTCTAAATGAGTCTACTCCACCAAACTACTGTTATAAGCATGAGCCCCGTCAGACTTGTCGTGGCGGGGGTGTTGCAACAATATATAGTGATATTCTCAATGTTACCCAGAAAACAGGATACAGGTTTAACTCTTTTGAAATACTTCTGCTAAATGTTACTCTGTCAGACATGCAAAAGAAATCTAATGTATCTCTTGCTCTGGCTACTGTGTATAGACCACCAGGGCCGTATACAGAATTCATTAAAGAATTTGCAGATTTCCTCTCAGACCTTCTAGTTACAGTTGATAAGGCGCTAATCATGGGAGAATTTAATATTCACGTTGATAATGCAAATGATACATTAGGACTTGCATTTACTGACCTAATAAACTCCTTTGGAGTCAAGCAAAATGTCACCGGGCCCACTCATCATTTTAATCATTCACTAGATTTAATTATATCGCATGGAATCGATCTTACTGCTATAGATATTGTACCTCAAAGTGATGATATTACAGACCATTTCCTTGTATCGTGCATGCTGCATATCTATGATATTAACTATATGTCGCAGCGATACCGTCTGGGCAGAACTATAGTTCCAGCCACCAAAGAAAGATTCGCAAATAACCTGCCTGATCTATCTCAACTGCTATTTGTACCCAAAAATACACATGAATTAGACGAAATTACTGACAACATGGGCACTATTTTCTCTAATACATTAGAAACTGTTGCCCCGATCAAATTGAAAAAAGTTAGAGAAAAACGTACTGTACCATGGTATAACAGTAATACTCACTCTCTCAAGAAATTAACTCGTAGTCTTGAACGCAAATGGAGAAAAACTAACTCAGAAGTTTTTAGAATTGCATGGAAAAACAGTATGTCCAGCTATAGACAGGCTCTAAAATCTGCTAGAGCAGAGCATATACACAAACTCATTGAAAATATATAATATCTTTTATTTGTGAGTGTAGTTGCATCTGATCAAAGGTGCATTTTTATTCATTAGCTTGGGTTAAACTAATTTTACTTTGTTGGATCAGCAGCAATGCTAATGATGTCTCTATTTTGTTTCTATGTTTCGCCACGGGATTCACATCCCGTGGTAACTAGGATTTACACAAGCTCCAGTCTGGACCTCAGATGATGCTAACCCTGAATCAACAAACAGAACTAACAATTATTGCTAAATGTGTGACTGAATCATATAATAACTTAATTAATAATATTGATAGTTCATTGTCTAGCTGACTACGTCTTGTATTATTATTTTTATTTTTTCTAAAATCCTGTCAAATGTGCACAAACTACTAGCTACTACTAAATATTGTAGAAACATAATTTTCTATAAAGTTGCTTTGTAACGATTTGTTTTGTAAAAAGCGCTATACAAATCAAATAAAAAAAAGAATGAGTGAGTCACGACTGAACGAATAAACAAACAAAAACTGATGTTTGTAGTAAATGATGTACACACTTTTCAAAGCCCATTTGCTTTCTTCATCTTCATCAGTCCCCGTCTCCTTCAGCATGTCAAACCTAACTTGTAATGTACCAATCAGTACCTCAGCAGAGAGACACGAATCAAGAGTGTGTGTGTGTGTTGTAGAAATATGACTATGGTAATGACACTTTGCTGTGAAGGTTCAATGACTACACATACACGCACTTTCATATAAAAGCCAGCAGAGGGGAAAATTGTATGGACGACGGCACCCACGAAGGAAAATTTGATTCCAGAGTTACATATGCACCAGAATGGGCCACTAATGCACACAAGGACGGTTGTGTTTTCTCCGACAAATGGCCGAGAATGGAAACTATAAGTGTGGCACTGAAGGACCAAGACCCTGAATCCTCAAATCCCAAGAGCGTATGATTTCTCCCTTCTCTCCAGCTCTTGTTGTGATGAAAGAACATCTCCGGCAGAGAGTCTCTTAAAAACACTCATCAAAAAGTATTTGATGGGCAGAAAGAGACTGAATAATACAAATGTGAAGAAAAGGAATGTCAAAAATAAAAAAAACGCCCTGAAGAGCAGAAGTGAATTGCCTGATCGTGTTTCCAGTGACCTTCCCTCCAATCTGCTCCTGATGTGGAAGTCTCTCCAGTTTGTGTGTGTGTTTCCAATAACCTCCAGGGGGTTCTGTTGAATGTATGGACTGATGTTGGGGCCGACGGGGTTTGACAGGTGTGTGTGGACCCCTCATGAGGGCCGACGGGGTCAGAGAGGGGGGACGGGGCCGTGACAATGGCTTCATTCAGCGCTGCAGGGGAACGTGACTTACACACGGTTATCCAGCTCAGAAACACTGAAGGAAATAGAAGGTCAGTGTGTGAGAGAGTCGCAGTTCGCTCTAGTTTGGATGCTAATAGGTAATTTAAGATCTCCATTATGCCGACTACCCCAGGAAAACACTAATGACAGAGGAACACAAACAATTTAGTTTTTCCCCAGCCTTTTTAAAATTTTCTGTATACATGTCCATTCACAAGTTCCAGTCAGTCTTCGGGGTCGGTGTAATTATTTATTTTCTAAATAAGTCTTCTGCTCACCAAGGCTGCATTTATCTGATCAAAAATACAGTAAGATTATGAAATATTATTACAATTTAATTTGTTTTCTGTGTGATTATATAAAATTTAATTTATTTGTGTAATGCGCAGCTGCATTTTCAGCATCATTCCTCCATTCTTCAGTGTCACATGATCTTCAGAAATCATTCTAATATTACTAAATAAACATTAGTGTATGTCCACATGAGATTTGTGCCGGTATTCGGTAATGCGATATATTGCGGTGACTAATATGCATGATATTGTTATCGTGGGCACTTCTAAATACCGTGAATAAATATACATTACAAATTATTTAGAATTTGGAATGCATTTTAAGAATATTATTCCCATCAGCTGCTTAAAATGCACAACACCGCTGTATGCTGCAAGAAAGAGAGCATGCGCTCTGATGTGTGTGTGTGTGTGTGTGTGTGTGTGTGTGTAATTATGAAGACAGACAGACGGACAGACAAACAGACAGAAAATGTTTGCCCTAAAATGTTTGACTTACAGTGACACCTAATGCATTTTTGGCAGTCAGCTATCATTTAATTTATTCCAATGTAATAACAAGTGTTACTGAAATAATTTTTCGACTTATATGATCATATTCAAGTGAAATTATTGAATGATCTTATACTGCAAAAAAACAAAACACATTGTTCAGCAGTACTGTTGTACTATTTAATGAGATGAAAGTCACCAATCGCACATTCAAGGGCCACAAAACATTGAAACATTGACTATTTCCATGATTAAGTTATATTACACTTCCAGAAAAATGGTGACAAATGCAAATTGATCTCACCCAGCTCTACATCCCAATCAAGTGCTGGAGCGTTTCACACAAACAAGCTTAAAAACAAAGGCGGCACAAAACACCTCCCGCTCGTCTCTCATTTCCACTCAGGCACCAAAAGCCCATCTGAAGAAGCGTTTAGAAAAGTGCTGGACGCAACACACAAACAGGAGAAGAGTAGCCAGCCGTAAAATTGGACAGCCGTCCCACCCATCCAAGCGAAAAGCAGAAAGCGGTGAAGAGAGAGAGCGATGACAGATGAGTAGGGATGAAACAATCTGAGAGTAATGGAAGACAGCTGGATGTAGATTGATGCCATTCAGACGAGCCGCAGATCTGAGGAAGGTGAAATTGCTAACAAACTTTCAGCCGAAGACAAGAGATTCAATTAACAGCCTAAAAGATATGTACGTATAAAAAAAAGAAAAAAAAAGAATACAAATTAAATTAGTGCACTACCCACAGTTTCCACTGACTGCCAAAAATACTCTTGAAGAATAGTAAAAAATTGAAAATATGGAGCCTTTCATTTGTGACTGAAACTCATTCCTTCAGATCTGCAAGAACTTTGATCTCCGGCAACGGAGGGAATTTTTTTTTTAAAAAAGAGCGACATGATTATTGATTTCAGAGGTTGAAGTTTTCTGTAGGTTCTGGTTTTAATGGGAGGCAGCAGTTATTGGACACGACAAGGCCTTTCAACTGAGATTTGGGTCAAACTGTGGTTTATCAACACTTCATCTCCGCTCTGAGCAGAACTGAATATCAAGCACCGAGATCTGGACTTGGTTGTGGGAGTCATGCTGGGACGAATGAAGGGCAGGATCAGCCCAGTCAGGGTCTGATCGAATAATATGGTGACTCAATCAGGTCCTGTTCCTTGAAAGGCAGACAGCTGGGACACTTGTGTTTGGTGCAAAACCACAAACAAACAGCATATTAGCTTCCAATGGCTGTCTATACAGTACAAAGGCAATTTGATTGCAAAACAATAGGCAAACACTCAATGCATAAAAATGTCAAAGTAGATATGTAGTTTTGACAAAAGCTCTCAAAGGTTGTCAAAAGTGCACTTTGCATAATCTGCTGGAATTAGCTGACAAACAAACCGGGAGATCTGAGAGCTGGTTGAAAAATGAAGTGAAAGTGACATACAGCCAAGTATGGTGACCCATACTCAGAATTGGTACTCTGCATTAACCCATCCAAAATGCACACACACAGCAGTGAACACACACAAACCGTGAGTATTGCCGGCCCAAGACTCGAACCCACAACCCTAGGGTTAGGAGTCAAACTCTCTAACCACTAGGCCACGCCTTCCCCAAATGGGACAATATGGTACAATATCAACCCATCAAACTACTAACAGATCTCAAAAAGTCAATGTATTCCCAGTTTCATTATTCCTAATAAAATAGTTAAAATATTCCAAATTAGTGTTTATGTAAATTATCCAAATATTCCGGGATGTTAACATCATGATTGAGCAAGAAAATAACCTACATTACCTTCCTTTATTACAAACAAATAAAAATAATAATAATAAACTATGGAAGCCTGTTTTCACCACTGACTAAAAAAGTAAAACAGAGTAATTGTGATTTTTTTATCTAACAATTCTGACTTTTTTTCCATCCATCGCAAAAACATGGGATGGCATCTGTATCAGATTGGACTTTAATATAAAATTATATTATTTGCAAAATACATTAAAATATCCCATGCATTAAATTTCCATTATGCACTGATGTATTGGTACTTCTAAATGTTAATGCTCGTGCTTAACTGTGCTGAAGAGCTGCCCATTGTTATTGGTTACCAAAATAAGCAAAACAATGACCTTTATGCGTGTCTTTTTACTGTCATTTTTGTGGTTTAGGAAGAAACTCACATTCTTGCCTAAAGTGCACAGGAAGCTAACAAAAAATACTTAACAAGAACAACAACAAAACACAAATAATGAAAGAAATCTTTTCTTATTTTTCTGGATACTTGTCCACCATTGTGCATTGTGACATTTTGAATATGTTTTTGCATTGAATTGTTCTAGGATTGCCTTCTCAGTGAAGGATACAAGCAATATTGCCTTAGAATGAGCTCACATATGGATCTCATAAGGCAGAATAATTATTCTGCCCACCGGTCACCATGAGGAAGCTCGTAGGTTGGGAACTGAAGTCAGATGTGACTTTAACAAGGCAAAGCTCTCATCTTAGTCCATCCAGAACATTTTCAGAAGCAAACGCGTGAAAACAGCGTGTTCAGAAATCCAATTCATTTAAGAACACCCACACTAACACAAACTAGGCCAGTACACTGAGGTTAGCCAATTATAACCGACGTCATTTACATAGAGAACTCTTGAAGATACAACAGCAAAAAACTCAGAGAGAGATCTTCAAAAGTGATCTTTCCCAGGCAAAAATTACAATCCAAAAATCAATAAGGCAAAATTAAAAAATAGTCAAATGGATGTTTCATTAAAAGGAAAATGTCAGTCACAATTGGCTTCCTCTAGGAGTCCTCAAAACTAACTCACAGTTATAAAACAAATAGCATGGTTCTACCATGATTTCATGGACAACGGAGGTACAATATATTAAAGGTGATTCAGTACTTAAAAGCAGTGTGAAATAGGCCAATGCATTGAGGTTAGCCAATAATATCAGAGGTCATTTATACATTGAGTACTTAAAGTTATAGAAGCAAAAAGCCTCAGAGTGGTCTTGGAAAACACTGAAATAAAATGAAATTATCTTTCAAATAAAGAAAAAGAGAGAGATTTCACTGAACATTCATATGTACTCTTTGGTAAGGAAATATTACAAAAAATAAAAAAGATCCAACACAAACTTCAAAAAATATATTTAAAAAATCTTGATTTATTGCAAAAAATTGTATATAATAAATAAAAAAATAGATAGTAGAAATAATAGTAGTAAATAAATAAATAAAATGCTATGAAAGTGTAGAATATGTATCCATAATCAAATAAATAAACAATGAAACTGACAGAAAAAAATCCATGTGCTGTTTATAAATGAGACTGTTTTCTTGAGTCACGAACACTAGCAAACACGCTTCAATGTCTTTCTGTTAAACCTGTGTCTACACTGAAGAAGAAGTGTCGTACAAACAGTTTTAACTCAGAAATTGGTAGCAAATTTCAAAATTACAAAGAAATGACAAATAACATTTAATTCACCCTCAGCTGGAAGTTTGCCAAATCCAACTTAAATGGTGAGTGTGACGTCTTTCCTCAGCTGAAACATGATATCTTCTGATGTTCATTCACATTTATTTTGTGCTATGAAGAGGAAGAGATATTATTATATTGAATGGCTTCTTCTAGTTTTCTTAGTGGTATTTAATGACAGTTTATCAGGAAGTGAAGATGTTGTTCTCTATGATTGAAGTGGTGCTTAATTGAATGTGTTTTGCAGTATGTGATTTTGCACATAAATTAAATTCGCAGTTTTGGATGGAAACCCAGCTTATTAACTGTGATACAAATAATTACAAAACAATTGCATGCTTTGCTCTCGTCACTTACAGTGTAAGCCTAACGCATTTTTTATTTTAAGTGTGGAAACCCATATTATTTCCTTTGAAATTGAAATGATACGTGGGGAAATTAAGAAACTCAAACCACCACAGATGTACGGATGCTCTCTTTGAGCCACACACACACACACACACACAGGCTGCTCCTGAAAACTCCAATTAAATCCTCTGATCCTTCATCAGTCTGTCTCAGCTAAACCTGCGTTCTCTGGACCGCAACGACTGCACTAGTGCTGGGGATTTCAATGGACGTCCCCTCTCACAATAAACAAGAGAAAGAGGAAAAAGTTCAAAAGTCAAGCGAAGCGAGGAGTCAGAAACATTGCATCCGATAAGAATATCTCTCTCTTTCTGTCCTCCAAGTGTCTCTGCTTTCTCCATTTGTGATCTCGGACGAAACAGCAGCTGAATGACAATCATCCTGCTGTTTTTTCTCTCCCTCTCTTTCCCTCTCTCTCTCCCTGAGGCCGAGCCCGTCTCCTGGCTGTAAAATTAGGAGCAAACACGGACTCTCTTCTCGCTTTCATCTGCCGATCACTCGCTCTCATCTGTCGCTCCTCTCGTCGCTAAAAGGGTCAGAACACTTTTGCTGTCAGACTGACAAATCCGGTGAGTGTTTTCTACCGTGCAGGTGCACAGAAAAAGAGAAAAACGGTGATTGTGGGTGAACATGTGTGTCCCTGGAGCACAAAAGCAGTCATAAGTAGCACTGGCATATCTGTAGCAATAGCCAACAATACATTGGTTTTTCTTTTATGCCAAAAAGCATTAGGTAAAGATCATGTTCCATGAAGATATTTGGTAAACTCTTTTTTGATTATTAATATGCATTGGTAAGTACTTCATTTGGACAACGTTAAAAGGCAATTTTTCTTAATATTTAGAATCTTTTGCACCCTCAGATTCCAGATTTTCAATCTCAGCCAAATATTGTCCTATCCTAGTAAACCATACATCAATGACTGGAAAGCTGATTTATTCACTTGACCCTCCTGACTGGTTTTGTGCTCCAGGGTCACATTTGAAGGGTTATTTCTCTCAGACGCAGGGTTCAGTCGTTCTGCTCTCAGGGTGTTTTGTTGTGTGAATGCTGTGTGAGCCAGTCTATTGTGATCTAAAGGGGTTTGGAGACAGATGGTTGTCAGGAAGTGGGATCCCACTCATGCGCCAGGAGAAGCGGCGGGCGGGAGGTCTTCATCCTCCTCCTCATCATCACGGGGGACGTGTTTGCTTGACATCACTCATTGCTATGGAAACAGATTATTTTCTGCCTCTGGGCTTGGTAACTGGTGTCAATCAGGAAGCTGTAACCACGGGAACCCCCAGGTGTGTGCACGGATCACCTGAGGAATGTGGACAGAAAGCTAGAGATGCTTTCACTGCAGCGCTGCTCCAGAAACACTCACAGCAGTGAGCCGCAGTGCAGCAGCACAACTGCATTTCATATTTTACAAAATTGCTCGCATGCTCAAAATTCAACACCATAACCTTAGGGGTGGTTTCTTATGAAAACTTTTTACCTCTCACAAATCTGATTTTTTTTTTTCGTATTTATTATTCTTATTATTTTTCAGAATTGTGACTTTATATCTTTATACATAATTAAAAGTTATAAACTAATAATAGCAAGTTTGCAATTAACTATTTTTTTTTCTCAGAATTCTGAATTGACATTTTGTAATTCCGTTTCAGCTTTGAAATCAAAGGAATAAATAAAATTTTACAATATACTCAAATAGAAAAGAGTAATTTTAAATAGTAAAAAGCTTACTGTGTTATGTTTATTGTTTTCGCTGTACTTTGGATCAAATAAATGCAGGATTGGTGAGCAGAAGTGATTTTTTATAAGATACTTTTTAGGGGGATTAGGAATAGCACTCTTGCTATCATCTGAGTCTTTGTGAGTCAGATGTTTGTTCCAATACTAATAATGATGCTTGCTTTCACAAATAACACTAATTAACAGAGATCCCACAAACTGAACACCCGGGGCATTTGTTATTTATCAAAGAACATCCTTCCTCATATTAATGGAGTCTTGTAAAGAAG
This sequence comes from Carassius gibelio, assembly GCF_023724105.1. Taxonomy (NCBI): domain Eukaryota; kingdom Metazoa; phylum Chordata; class Actinopteri; order Cypriniformes; family Cyprinidae; genus Carassius; species Carassius gibelio. The sequence goes on along the minus strand of NC_068402.1, from coordinate 37,683,970 downwards.
CAGCCTTCACTTCTATTGTAAAATGGACTACTTGTCTAATAAAGAAATAGTGATTTCGACCACTCATTTGTGTTTTTACATTTTGTGTCTTTATGAATAAGCACGTTGCACTAAAAGCATATCCGGCCATTACAGCATAATAATAGCATTACAGAAACAAGCGCTTGGATTCCATTCGGGCTTTCAGGTTTCTGACAGCATGAAGACACACATGCTTTAATTGCTGCGTGGAAACTCATGGAGATGCGATGGCCTCGCACACACAGGCCAAGCAAGATCAATACTTTGAAAGCACTCCTGCTCACTTTAGTCCTTTAGCACGGTCGCAATTAAAAGTTCCACAAGTGGCTGTTTCCCGTCCAAACTTCAGTCGGTGTGTCAGGCGACTAAACAAAAGCCAGGCGTGTGTCTGCTGACCTGTCCGCTCCAGACTCTCTCTCTGATTAAACGGCTGGATGGGTTATTGACCACTGCTGCATGCTCGTGCTGTGAAGATCTTGTACAGCGGCGTGTGTCCGTCGCAGGCCGGGAGGGGCGAGCACTTACCCAAATAGACTTATATTGAACATATCGACCTTCAAACATGACATCAACGCGCCACACAGAAGGATTTTTCTACTCTCGTAATGTCAGTCTGTATTTGAAAACTGAATACGGTATTTAATTAAGCTGTAATAATAATAATAATAATAATATCATCATGTAACAAATAATTTTTTGAGAATTGAAATGCTATCAAAATGTATAAATGTGTTTTGAATGGATTAAAGTGCAAAAGAACACAACTATAAAGAAGATGAAGAGAGAATCAGAATGTCATCTAGCCCAGTTTAGTAACGTTTAAAATGTTAAAAAGTGTAAACAAATGTTTGAAAATAAATATCAAGTCTTCAGTGTAGTCTGTTACAGATCACAATTTACATGATAGAAAAAACTGTAGTTAATAATGTAATCTAGATTTATCATAATTAACTACAGTAATGTTTTCTGACTATATTTTTTTATTACTTTTGACCCAACTCTGAATTTTCGAGAGAATAAAGGCAGAGTTTGCTGTATAACACAATTCTGAGTTTTTTCTTGCGATTCTGAATTTATATCCCACAAATTTGACTTTTCTTCTCAGAATTGCAAAGAATAATCTTGTAATTTCAATATATAATCTCAGAATTGCAACTCATAATTCGTAACTCGTAATTTATATCTCACAATTCTGACTTTCTCGCAGTTGCCAGTTTATATCCTGCAGTTCTTGTTTCTAATTTGAGTGTATATCCATAAATTTACATATTCGTACAATTGCAAATTTATATTTCATAATTATGACTTCATAACTCGCCGTTATCCTTTTTCTGTGTTAACAAACGATTAATCGCGACTAATCGTATCCAAAAAAATTCGTTTTGTTTGCATAATCTATACAGTATATATGTGTGTGTGTGTGTGTGTGTGTGTGTGTGTGTTCTGTGTATATTTAATATGTGTATATAAGTACACACATAAAGTATATATTATATTATATGAATGATATTGTATTTACATTTACATGTCTATATTTATATTAATATATATTTATAAATATATATTTTATATGTGAACATAACATTCTTCTGGAATATGTTAATGCATGCATGTGTGAGTATATATATATATATATATATATATATATATATATATATATATATATATATATATATATATATATATATATATATATATATATATATATATATATATATATATACATAGCACACATACATATATCATGTAATCTAATCTTTTATTTTGGATGACATTAATTGTGATTAATTGTTTGACAGCATATATATATATATGGAAACAGATTTGTGCCAAGTAAAACAAACGTGACTTTTGTGAAAATGAACAAAAAATATACATTAATAAATGAGAAAAACAGAGAAAATAAAAACAATAAACTAAATAGCAAAAAAGTAACAGCGTCTTCAAATAAACTGCATTCTTTTTTTGATTTCACTTTCAGCTTCACGTTGAACGCAGTTTTGAATGCGATGCCAGTGTTTTCGCTTTCCAAGTTTTTGTTTGCGCTTCGCAGATTTACGTTACAGCAGCTCACTTTGATTGGCTGGTGAGATTTTGATCGGCGGCTCATTGAACCGGAAGTAGTGTTTTAGTGGCGCAGGCGCATGTGGGGAGATGTTATGGTAATAAGACGATATTAAAGAAATGTAATGATAAAACACGGATATTTTCCACATCGGAAGAAGTATAGGCTTATTCGAGATGAGTAATCTGGAGGCTCAGAGAGCGTCGTCAACATCCTCCTCGGGAGGACATTCGAGGCAGCCTGAGGTAAGTTTGTTGTAACTAATATAAGAAATAGAAAAATCGAGATATAAGTGTTATTCCTGTGCAGAATGCAACAGTTGGTCTTTTTTTAGATTTTTCGTTACTTATATGAACTCAACTGGGTTTCTCAAAAGCATCGCGAGCTAAGATTGTTACGTTAGAGACCATTGGTGCCAAAGTAAGTTAATGGGGGGGTGAAATGCTATTTCATGCATACTGAGTTTTTTACACTGTTAAAGAGTTGGATTCCCATGCTAAACATGGACAAAGTTTCAAAAATTAAGTTGTACGTTTGAAGGAGTATTTCTGTTCATAAAATAACCCTTCCGGTTTGTCACAAGTTTCGGAAAGTTTTTTTCGAGTATGGGTCTGTGTGACGTTAGATGGAGCGGAATTTCCTTATATGGGTCCTGAGGCACTTCTGCCGGAAGAGCGCGTGCTCCCGTATAGCAGAGCAGAGAGAGGCTGTGCACAGACAATCACTCATCACAGCGAGAGCGTCGCGAAATGTCACAAAAGAAGTGTGTTTTTGGTTGCCAGGGCAAGACAACACTGCACAGATTACCAAAAGAGAAACAGCATTAAGGGACCAGTGGATGGAGTTTATTTTTACAGAGCATCAACGGAGTTGTGCAAGTGTTTGTGTTTGTTCCCTGCATTTCGAAGATGCTTGTTTTACAAACAAGGCCCAGGTTGACACTGGATTTGCACATCGTTTATTTCTTAAGGATAATGCAATCCCAACGAAAAAGGGTCACGATCTTGTGTTGGAACCGCAGGCGGTGAGTAAAACTGCTTCAAATATCTCTGTGTTATTAACTTAGCTATCGGCGTGTAAGCACATCAAGTAAACAACATGCGATGTTGTTACCAAACTGCACTTTCCACATGTACAGCTTAAAAAAAAAAAAAAAGACGACAAAGTGGAACTTAGTCATTTTCCAAAACCGCTAAGCAAATATATACAGTTTCAGTACATACCACATAGAGAAGCCTTTGCTGATGCTGCTCTTGTTAAATTTCAGCCTCTGGATCTGTGTCACAGCTTCCAAACGCTCTCAACACAAAAGCCTACTGGTGCTCGTGATTCTTTAGCTCCGCCCACACGTCACGCCTCCAGCCGGTCGTGTTTTTCCGGGAAAAATCGGTACAGACTATCTTTCTCTTATGAATATAATAAAACTAAAGACTTTTTGGAGTTATGAAGGATGCAGTACTACTCTATAGGTACTCAAGATTAACAGGATATTGAGTGAAAACGAGCATTTCACCCCCCCCTTTAAGTTATAACGTTACTTGGGCATATTTTTAGGTTTAAAATGGATATGTGAAACACAACGTATCTTAATAATCTTTCTTTAATTGGAAATTGTCTTATTTTGTATTTACGTTAATGATAACGCTGTGTCATTAATCTGGTTAAGAAAACAATTCTATCTTTTTTTCATACAAAAACATATATCTAATCCTCTTTTTTTTTATATTACTTATCAGGACCAAAGACTTCTCCAGGTAGGCACTAATCTGATTCCATAAATATATATTTTATGCTGCTTTAAATATTTAATTTCATTGTTTTAATCATAAACGCAGTGGTTTGTAGTGCACAACAGTTTTACTGCTTACTTTTTTATTCTTTGGTATTACATGTTAATGAATTCGAAATTTTGAACATTCACAGAAAATAACTTTCAAAATATGCTGAATATCATATTGCCAAATACATGTTCTTAACTCAACCCTCAACTCTAATCATCAGCTTTCTATGTTGGCCTTTTCTACTTGAAAAAATGAGTGTGTACGTGTAAGGTGCGCATGCTACCTGAATCCAAATGGCAGCATCAATTAATCGTCCTCGAAAGCAATCAGAGCTTGAAACAGCCAGCTGTGCACCTCTGAACACAAGACACACACACAGACACAGATGCTCACAGGAAACGAAACTCTTCAATGACCTTTCATCACACACACACAGGCAAACAGATTTGTGCCGGCAGTGCACATTGTTCCATCATCGCATGAAAACAAAGCATGTTAGCACAGGGACACATTTAGCTCAGAGGGGGGCAGCTCGACTCTTTTCCTTTCATAAACCCCAACAAACACACAGAAATCACTCACCACCATCCAGAGCCATTACTGGGGCTAAGCGCTAATTAAATACGTATTAACAGAGGCGCAGATGAAAGGAAAGGTAACATGACTACGCACTGAATGAACCACAGCGAGGGCCCATGTTCACATTTTATTAGTCTTTTAATAAAGGGCGACCCCAAATTAGTCATAGAGTGGAGCTGTGAGCACTCTTTCCTGTTCAAAAACAGGGTGATCAGTGTTTCACTTCACCTCTCTGGTCCCTAGACACTGTACCCTTGTGAAAAAGAAGTGTGCTTGATTGCGTTTAGCATGCACTTATAGTATACCTTTTTTTTATTTTTTTTACTGTAGTTGCAGATAATGTGTGTATCCTGGAGCACAAAGCCAGTCTTAAGTCTCTGGGGTATATTTGTAGCAATAGCTAACGGTACATTGCATGTGTCAATATTATTATTTTATGCCAAAAATCATTAGTATATTAAATAAAGATTATGTTCCATGCAGATATTTTGTACATTTCTTACCATAAGTATACTGAAATGTAATTTTTGATTAGTAATTATGTATTGCTAAGAACTTCATTTGTACAATTTTAAATACGATTTTCTCAATACTAATATTTTTTTGTTCCCTTATATTAAAGATCGTCAAAGAGTTGTATCTCGACCAAATATTGTCATATCCTAATAAACCATACATCAATGGAAAGCTTATTTATTCAGCTTTCAGATTATTTAATCTCATTTTCAAAAAACTAACATATAACATATATTATGACATATATATATATATATTAATGAAATTAAAAGCCACTTAAGTGACTTAAAGAGAGACACTTTCATGACTGTTTCCTAAGACACTTAAGTGCACTTTAAATAATGTTAATTTAATAGTTTTATTTTAAAATGCATTTTAAATAATAACCTTTTTAATGCTTTAAACTACACTTATTTTGATGTGTTGACTAACATACTAAAGCACATAAAGTACTGGATTATTATACTATTTTAAGTTCATAGATTTTAATTTACTAAATATCAACTTCATAATCAAAAATATGTTTGAAAATACATAACACAAGTTTAAACTGAAATGACACTAAATTGTACCTTAGTTTATCATAAACACCCATCAGTTCACTCAGCAGTACTTTAACAATATTTCCAAAACAATAAAAGTAATTATGAAATAACATAAAGATGTGCTTAAGTACAAATTAGGTAAAAAACACTAAAGTAAATTGAATGTAATATCAGTTTAAACTATTATTCATTTAATTTATTTGCAATTAACATGCTATTAAATGTCTAAAACAATACATTCATATTACAAGTATGAAGTATATTATTTCCAAGTGTTTTTTAAACCATGCTATCAAGTGTGCTTTTCTCACAAAGGTATATGATATGTAAGATAGGTTATACATTTATTTATTTGATATAAATCCCCAAAATTCAAATAGATTATTAATGTTATCTGTCGCATGCCTCTCTTCCAGCAGATATCTGTGTATCAGTAGCGGATTCATGCAGGTTCCAGCTTCCAAGGAGGTCTATAATACCTAGAAAAAGCTGAAGAAAGCAGATGGTGAGAGTATGGCGTCTCGCAGCAGGGCTAACGCAACATGCTACTTCCATCTTCCATTTTTTACACTTTCTTCTTCCGGTAGGTGAGCAAACAAAAGCGCAGTTCCCGTGGGCGTGGCGATGGAGGAGCCGTGCATGATGGGAAGGTGAGAATGGTTTAGAGACGGACAGAGAAGTGTGTGACATTCAGTCAAGAGGAGGCGGCGATGTGACTGCGTGTGTCCTACTGCGATGCATCTGTCTGGTGCCAGATCAACCTACGACATTTCTAATCTGCCTCTCGACTTACTCCTACAGTTCGCACTATCATTCACACAAGCTGCTCTTTACACGTCTCCATCACACACACACACACACACACTCACCATTCAGACAGACTGGAGCGTGTAAAGCTGAAGTGTGAGCGCTGGAGTCCCAAAGCCTTAGAAATGGCTGTATAATCCCTTCCAGACTGATGCATGTCAACTATTTTGTCTTTCATCTATTCCTGAATTTCTTTAGATTGAGGCATGATGTGTTGCTCTTTAAGCATTTTTTCAATATGTCAGACTCTATAGGTTCTATTGAAGTGATTTCTTGATTCAACAGGCTAATGAATTTTAACTAAGTTTTCTAAAATAATGTTGTTAATCGCAATTCTTTCGTGATTTAACAGCAGGGGGGCAATTACTTTTTCACGCAGGGCCAGGTAAGTTTGGACAGCTATTTTTTTCCCTTAATAAATTAATTCATCATTTAAAAACTGTATTTTGTATTTACTTGCATTATCTGTGTGAAATTTTAAAATTAGTTTGATGACCTGAATGTTTTACAAATTTTAAACATGCGAAAAATTACAAAAACAGAAAGGGGCAAAAACATTTTCACAGCACTGTACCCCGTATATACCATACGATATACCATATCCTAATACCCCTCAAAAAACAGCAAAAAAATTATTTACATTTAGAAAAAGAGAACACACTACTTGTAAAAGAGTTGTATTCAAGGCATTGTATGAATTACATGTCATTTTCAGTGCCATATTATTGACCTGGGTCTCATGACATTGACTTGCAATACATGTCACAAATAAATATTGTACAATACATAAAAACAAAACAAAATATCACCTGTACTAACTATTAACAGGAAAGCATTGGTTTGTCCCGCATTGTCCTTCCAGTTAACCACATCTATAATTGGCACGTCCCTAGAGCTGTTTTATTCATGCAGGCTCCAGAAACTTCTTCAACTCAAACATTTTCAAAGACAGCCGTGTATTTCAGCAAACAGGACTGTGTCACAGCACAGGGGCGGCAATTAAGCAACCTGTGAAGATAACATATGTGGGTGTTTCCACTGACTTGAGCTGAACTCCACAGAGATGCAGATGGAGACGTGTTGGCGATTAGTGAGTGACTGAAGGTGAGGGCAGCATCTGAAAACGCAGCGAGGAGAACAGACTCCCACACCAACGTGTGACCACAGCTTGAGTCTCGGCCCACCTGTTTCTGTGTCTGCAACATGATAAATGTTTGCAATATGATACTAGCAACCCCAGCAAGCCTCTCAGCCGGCTTAGAGGGTAATGTCTAGATGGCAGTCCTCGTGTTGCAATATGCTGCCATGAAAGGGGTAGGTCGAGAGTGAGTTTTTATAAAGGTTACCATAAAGATATCACACTCCAAGCCCGCAGAAGGACTCGTTAGAACCATCTAGATACCAAAATGATAAATATCTTCAGAGGATCAGTTCATTTAAAGAGGCAATTGGATAAATACGATAAAACATATGAGTTTAGCAGACTGCCCTACTGGAGAAACCTAGAATTCCTCTAACAAAGTCCAGCCCTCAACACATATACTGGAAAAAAAGAAAGCATTTTCTATCAGAAATTGCTATTAAATCTCACAAATATTTAGAAGGAAATTGTTTCTGAGGTTCTACAGAAAAACAGTGATGTTCAATGACCTGGAATAGGTTACAAACTGTTTTTCGGCTCAGCGATGTACTAGGAAGCAGATGGTAAAAATAAAATAACTAAAATGCAATACCACTGTAATTATCCAACTAAAACCTTCTTTAGACTGTCAGTACAAAACAGATTTTTGTGCATATCCAATTGGAATCCAATCAAAATGATTGATTGTCCACACGGTGCATTGCAACGGTTCAGATCTGATTCATGCATCCCATGGTGCTCTTTAATTCTAGTGACTCTCTGCATTGGTTTGTATGGCAAACTAGACACTGTGTTACTGTATGTCTGCGCTAAAAACAACAATAACAGCAATGCAGATGTTCTTATAACATGACAACATGTTGCCATCATGCTGAAATATACTGCACCTTATGAGGCATCGGCAGAAACATAGAAAGCTGGAAGGCACAGATCTTTTCTGCCATTTCAAAACTTAAAGAGATGCGTAGACCAGCTGTATATCGCCATTTTCTGCTTGACTTGCACTTCACAATACAACCTTGTTTCTGCACAGACATTCAGCATGTTTTCGACAAACAAAGTCTGAGGTGTTTACATTTTACGAGGCATGAGAAAGTGAGACTGAATAGGATTTCAAACCCAATACAGTGAACACACACACACACACACACACACACACACACACAAACACACACACACACACACACACACACACACGGAGCACCTAAGTCATGCTGGTGAAGGAGGAGAGAGCACTGTACATTCACTCCCCCCAACTACAATTCATGCCAACCCGAGACTCGAACTTGCAACCTTTGGATTACAAGTACAAATCTCTAACCATTGGGCCAAGACCTCCTCCATTAAAGTGTGTGCATCTTTAATAAAAACTCCCTCACATGGCTCCAGGGGGTGAATAAAGGCCCCCTGTAGTGAATCCATGTGCTTTTGTAAGATAAATATCCAAATTTCAAACATAATAAACACTTTTTTCTAACATCTGCTGAATGTTGGACAGGGAAGACATGCAGGCGGAAATGTAGGAGCAAAGAAAACAGTTTCCTTACTTAAGCAAAGGATAACCAGTCTCCTCTTGGGTTATTGCGAAATCCTCCAATGATTTTCTTTACAAATCCTCATTTTGTGCTTCTGATTTGTGACCAGCATTTAGTTTTTTTTCTCTCTCTGCGCTTGTCACGAACCACGCAGTGCTGAGAGACTACGACATCCGCCTGCACGGCTTCCAGTTCACCACAGTCAGCAGAACTAAGAAAAAGTGTTTATGATGTGTGAAATCTGGATATTTTGCTTTCAAAAATGCATGGAAAGAAGAAAGTCACATTCACCTAGGATTCTTCGAGCATGAGGAGAAGATGGACGAATTGTCATTTTCGGGTGAACTAACCCTTTAAGGATCTATACATCTTGTTTGCATTGACTAATACTGGTCATGAGTCCATTATCATACAAACACATAACAAAAATTGTAAGCATGGCCACTATGGATCTAAAATTCTCCTAAAAGATCTCAAACTCTCAGAAAATGGGTTCTACTTATTTGCAAGAATATTTAACATCCATGAAAGCTTACCATTGGACAAAAGATTCTTTATAGTGAAAAAAGATTCTTTAGACTGTTAAAATGCTCTTCATAATATGAAAAAAAGTGCTTTAAAGAACTGTTGACAAATGTTCTTTGGGAAACCCAAAATGGTTCTTCTATTGCTTTGCTATAAAAATCATTTTTGAAACTATTAATTTGAAGCATATAGTAAGAGAGCAACACTGAAGACAGAAGTTCATGCAAGGAAGCCCACCAAAATCACAAAATTGAAGAGTGATGTAATGAGGAATGGGTCAAAATTCCTCCGAGCCGAAGAGCAGGACTGATCCACATTTGGTTGTAGTTACTGTTGCCCGAGGGTCACGCCAGATACTGAAGCCAAAAGTTCACATTCTTATTATATGATCTCAGTGTAGCTCAAATTAATGCAGAAATATAGAAATATCTTAAGAGAGCACAAAACTTTCAAGCATGACAACATATATTGCATCAGAGGTTGCATTACCCAAAAATCTTGTAATTTAGCAAATTTTTAAAACGTCAATGGATAATTCCACTGGTTTCCTTCAGAAAGAAATTGTTTCCCTTCAGAGACTTTCTCATGATGCGAATAGCAATTAAAAGTGGAGAAAAGTGGAGCAAAAGCTTTAAAGGAGAACTAGTTTTAGAGAAAAAGATGAGAGAGATGTCAATGAAGATTTGGGGAAGATAAACCAGCAAATCGGAGCAATAATTCATGAGGCATTGTTCATTAAATGGGGTGAACAGATTGCAAGATTGTATCTGTTGTCTTTTTCTGCTTTGTTAAAAGAGCTTTGACACACGTTGTTGTGAAATATTTGTCATGTTCAAAATCTTAAGTATCACAATAGTTTACAACAGGCTTTTGAGAAAGGTTCATCAATCAATCATTGAATTACATATGCATTATATTTTGATCATTAAACGAAGCATTTACATTTCATTTTACTAAGACATATTATTGGAGATATGTATATATTTATAATAATTTATGTAAGTAGATGCTAAAGATCTCACTGACTTACATTAATCAATTTCATATCCCTTTTTGTCCATGTCAATTATCAACATCTGCACAAAATAGCATATTTTTTCTCAGTTGGAGCTTTCTGAATAAAGTTGAACTGTTTGTTCCATCATATTCTCACTATATATTTGTAATTGTTTCTTTTATATATGAGCCATAAATGCTTGCTGTAGCTGATACAAGCATGTATAACTCTTCATTTTTTGCAAAGCAGCTGAAAATTGAATGTAAGGCTGATGATACACGGCAACTTTTTGAGCAATGTTGCTAAACAACTCTGGTTAATGTTGGCTTCAATGGGGAACCAGGTGAGGAACAGGGCCTAGGACCAATTTAATTAAAGTATACAGATAGAAATTTGTTACCATTCTCATTGGGAAAGGGCCCAAGCAACATTGCTCAAAAAACACTGCAAAATTGCTGGTAAAGTTGCCCTGTGTATCATCAGCCTTATATTCGATTTAGAGATTCTTCACAAACAATAACAGCTGAGAATATGTTTACCATGAAATGCAGCAAGTAAAGCCCTTTCTTTGACCTAAAACAGTGGAAAAGCAGCCCTTGTGGCAGCAGTGTCTCAAGTTTTAGCTCTCTGTCGGTAAACGGGCCACGCTTGGTCCTTTATTTGATGGGCTGTTCATGGATCTGCCTGCTCATTATTAGCCTGACATCATGACTGATTGCTCTCTCTTACCGCAGGCTCCCGTGACGCTCTGACCGCAGCACACCAGCATCACCACAGTGCCCCGACAGCTCGAGTGATGTTCCCAGGACCGCTATGACAGCTTCGCTCCTGCGTGGTTTCTCTCAGCCGCGGACGGTGATGGCTTTATTTCGTGTCTCTCATCTAACACGAGGGGGAACGCGGGAATTTACGAGCGTTAAATCTTTGACAACTAAACTCCTGAAGACAAATGGAGCTCTGGACAGAAGGACCTTTTCTCAGAGTTCAGCCGACTGTTACACAACGAGGAACAGGACGCCTAGGCCAAGAATAGTACACTGGACTAAAATTGAAACCATAAAAAATGAATCTTTATAACCGTAAACTTGTTTAAGTTCAGTTTTTAAAAAAGGGTCTTCTATGTATATATACAGTATAGCTTTTCTAAAATTTATTTCAACATTTCTATTCATTGCATTAATTAGTTTAACCTGATGTACTTAAATAACTACAGTTATAACTGAAAAAAAACAATGTATAAAACAAATTAATAAATAAATAAAAGGTCACTTCTAGGTCACTTTATTTGAAGGTCCAGTTCTCACAATAATAAACAATTGTAACTACGACTTTTCCCTCAATAAACTTCTAATTACTGCTGATTAATAGTTAATTAAGTAGTTGTTAGGTTTAGGTATTGGTTAGGCTTAGAGATGTAGAATATGATCATGGAGAATGTGTGCTTTATAAGTACTAATAAACAGACAATATATTAATAATATGCATGCTTATAAGCAACTAGTTAATAGTGAGAATTGGTCTCTATGCTTAAGTGTTACCCTATCTATCTATCGATTTTTTTTCGAGTAGTACATTCACTGGGAATCAAACCCACAACCTTTCCATTACTAATGTATACAATCTACTAGCTGAGCTACAGAAAGGGTCAGTATATGCATAAATAAATAAACCATGCATCCAAAACTTTAAAATGAACAGAAAACAAGAAAACTCACTGATCCTAAAATAAAGCCGTGGTCTCACTCAAGCCAGCCTGAGCTGCGATTCATAAAAGCATAAAAAAACAGTTTGGGAAAGGCAGCCCGGGACTGTCCTTGTGTCCTGCGTCTGTGTGACCTCCGCTGGAAACGACGTCTCTCTTCGTCGGCGGAGAGACACTAACAACTTCAACCCTGTGCTCTCTGACAGGCGCGATCCTCCCCGTCAGCACTTCCCGACTCAAGCTTCGAGACAGTCAATTAGGCTCAAGGTGAGAGAGATGTGTGTCATCGTTTAAAGCGCTCTGCTCCGCTGGGCCTCGCATCAATCTTCGCCTCATTGGCCGAATGACGGGAGCGGGATCAAATGGGAAGTGTTATTGGCCGGAGGGTAACAGGAGGGATTTTGTGCGGTAGATTATTGGCGGCATCAATCCGGTGATGGATCGTATTCAAATGCACCTCCGTCCCCTCCGAGAGGTTTTATTCTGATACCTCAGCCCTCCTCGGAGACTGCGGCCGGATCGGCGGGACGTGACTCGTGCTTCCTTCCTTCTAGCTTCAAGCTATTGATCGGATGGAAATCAATCGAGCCCAAAGCCACAAACCCTCAGGGGGAGGAACCTGAGAGAAACACAGCCAGGCAAGTGGAATAAATCCCCCAACAAAAGACCAAGAGACCGATATGACTCTTTACTGCAGGAGGAGAGCCTTCTCCAAATTAAAAAGCAAGCGGGAATAAATCCCATCTCATCCCGGCTTCATTAGGAGCTTGGCTCAAACGAGGGCCCTCCAGAAGCAGCAGGCGTGAGTCAGGTGATGCTATACAGAAGCACACTTTGTTAAATGAGTAAATAATAATGAGATCTTAAAAAGACCCAATGGCAACAAGGATATGACGCAGTTTCTCTTTCCTGATGGGCCGCTCTTATCAAGAAGAGTGACCCGAATGACCCCAAACACCTAAACCGAGGTGTTCATTGTGATCCGTTCATTTAAAAAGCTCTTCACTTCGTCTCTCATGTGTCTGTTGTAAAAGCAGATGTTTTCAAATCCACCTAAATCACAGGGTTCACGCCGGGAAATGATCAAATCTATGTTAAATGTTAAATGTTAGAAATATTATTTAATAACACTGAATCTGCCTAAATACATTATCAGTCTTAATCAGGTGAAAAGCTCAGTTACCATGAGTGCAATCCCCTTTTATCTTGAATTTACACTATTGTTTAAAAGCTTGTGTTTTTTTAAAGATATTTATCATTTTATTCAACAGGACACATTAAATTGATCAAAAGTGATAGTAAAGATATTTATAATGTTACAAAAGGTTTCTATCTCAAACAAATGCTGTTCATCTGTGAATACTGAAAAATAAAATGTCACCGTTTCCTCGAAAATATTGTGCAGCACAACTGTTTTCAACATTGTTAATAATCAGAAATGTTTCTGGAGCAGTAAATCATCATATTAGAATGATTTCTGAAGATCATGTGACACTGAAGACTGATTAAATAAATGCAGCTTTGGTGAGCACAAAATATATATTTTAAAAACATAACTAAATCTTGGCAATTTCCAAAACCTTTGAACGGTAATGTTTAAAAGTGTTCAGGAGTAATTACAGTCACTTTTGGCTCTGCTGACTTTCTTAAAAAAATAAAAAAAAACATCCCCTCCTAACTAGTTAAATTTGTCTACTAAAACAAGATCAACATCTGTATTACGTTAAATAGCATTGAGCATCTTGGAACAGATAAAAAAAAAAAAAAGGAATTACCAAGACTTAAAGCTTTAAAGTGACTTTTATATAACGTAATGACTTCATGAAAAACCAACCAGTATGATAAAATAGTTCCTGCTGTTGAAGAAACAGTCGTAACCTCGCACCTTTAGTGTTGTTCAGATCTGTTATTACAGTAGGAGTTTGACAAGTCTGCAATGTAGTGCTGAGATTAATGACTGTAAAAATACTGCAATTAACAATAACAAATTAAAACAGCTACTCCACATGTTCTCAGAAAAATATTTAATCAGCAACACATCTTTCCATTTTTTTCAGTGTGGTTCAGCTTTCTGGTATTTTTAGAAAGACAGGCTTGCTTAAAAGTTTTTTTTTTTGTATTTTAAATTTAGTTGTTAACTGAATAAAATAAAGACAATCTACTTTATCACAAGTAAAAGAAGTGCATTCAGTCTAATGCTTTTGTTTTCCACCTACAGTAAACCAAAGGCCCGAAACATGACGAGCTGCTGACTGTAACTGTGGGACTGAATTGAAGGAAATATCAATATATATTGAATGAACTGCTTCCCCAGCTGAAATATGATGGATTATGTTGATCATTTATTACTAGAGTACGTTACACCACACGAGTAAAACTGACCAGTGTGTGCTGCTGTATTCACTCTACAGTAAATGTCCAAAAATGCAGCTGACACACACATTTTCAGTCAAAAAGTGAAACTACAGACAAAAACCTGCTTGTTATACGCTACATAAATATAATAAGATCATTACGTTACGTGATTCAATGATATTTTAAAGTCAGTGCCACATGACCTTACAATGCATGAAAGAGTGTGTTTACAAACGATTTATTTTATTTTTGGTATATTTTTATTTCAGTTTTACCTTTAATTAAAATGAATTAAAATGAGAAATGTTGCATTGGCAGTAATTTTGCACGTCATTTTAATTTTGCATCAGTCATTTTGAATTCAAATGTTGTTATTTGTGTTGATTGCTCACAGTTTGGTTCTGTTGTTTTATTTAGATTACTTCCATGTCATGTTTCAGACTTGAATGTGTGAAATGTAATAATGAGAAGCTCAGGACAAGGTCCTTTTATTTGCGCACTAAAGCACTTTCACAATAAACCCTGTAGCTTCACAAAAGCATCTGCCTTAATGATTGAGAGAACCCAGTGAAGAAAGATAAATGCATGGTATCACACGTAACTGCAGCGATGACCTTCAGACACACATGATTTCTTCATGTTTCCCTCGATCTGATCAGAGTCAGTCAGTGAAGACCTGCGTGTTTTTTCATGATTTCACACACAAAAGCTCAAACACTGCCACGACATCGAGCCTTTCTCTGCATCTCTTTCTGAAGTCCTCTAACACGGGGATTATGGGTAAATCCTCCATATGGCAGCTCTGCTGAAGGATCCTGGCTTGAGTTTAGGTTTAATAATCCTCTTCATTATAGACGGAGGAGAGATGACTTACCATCAGGAACAATGAAGGGGTTCTAGAGGCCAGAAGACTTTCAAGGATGGAATGAAGCATCAGAAATGAACATTATTATTATAACAATCATTTTCTATTGAAAGCTTGGAAGAACTATATTTTGCTTTAGTAATGTTCTCATCTGTGATTTGGGATGGCACTTTGGTGGCCAATCACATTTAAAGGGTGTGGCTAGAACCACCCCAGGCCACGCCCCTAATTCCTGTCCCTTACCCCTCCATTCTGAGGGAGTCCGACAGAAACGAATGACGAGGGTGTGACTCACTGACAAGTTTTTGCAGCTCTTCTCTTTTCTTCTTCAAGTTCTCTCGTTTTGTCTGAAGCTCTTAAAGGCTCAAACTGTCACTCTTTCTTTCTCAGGGTTTTATTTAGGGCTCAGCGTAGCGTGCAGAGAGAAACTGTTGGTGTCTCACTTAAAACCCGAATAAAAGGCGTCTGAAATCTCCTTCCTGATCTCATGTGACAGTGTGACTGCAGAATAATGCAACCGCAGCCGCATTCACACAGAGCCATTCTGCTCAAAAACATGCGTCTCATTCTGAAAGGAATCCTAAAAGTGAACAGTCAGTGTGTTTGAGAAGAAATGACACCAAAACTGACCACATCTGCTTTCTCAATACATTCCTGAGGCCTCAGATTTAAAACATTGTGTCAATTTCATCCTAAAATTGAGCAGACAAGCTTTTAAACTACATGTGCACCAGAACTTGCTGTAATTTCACACCCATTACATCCCCAAAATAACCACACATGAAGCTTAACATGACTTATTATGATGAGCAATCTTATCTACATATTATCTCCATATGCATTTATCCAGAAATGTGACACTAGTGTGTTTATTGATACTAAAAACTACATAGGAAAAAAAAAAAAAACTGAGGTATTTTCAGAGAATGAATTAAGGGGAGGATGCCCTAAGATTGCTTGTTATATTTTGAAATGTAAAAAATAAAGCAGAAAGCGTGAGAGAAATAGTTTTTTTTTTAACGGAAAAAGTTATCAGAGTTATCAGAGATCATCGTTTTCTGATTTGCTTATTTGAGAAAACCCCCAAAAATTATTTTAACAATTTTATTAGAAACAAATGATGAGACTGACTGGGAATTAAACAATAATAATGATACTACTACTACTACTAATAATAATAATAATAAAATAACAGACTAATGTGTTTAACAGTGTTGTTGTTAAATAAAACTAAATCTATTAAAAATAATTCATGTAATTGTCATGAAGCCAAAATAAAATAAAACAAATAAATGTATAAAATATATAAATATTAGATGAAAACTTAAACAAATTGCAAAACAAAGTATTTAACTACTTAAACTAATGCTGAAATAAAAAATAAAGCTATATAGAAATAATAAAAAGTACCAATGTTGCACTTAATTAAAATGCTACTTCAAAATATAATACAAAAAATACATTTTATAAGCTTCTTGCACACACACACACACACACACACACACACACACACACACACATTTTGGTGAAGCTTGCAAGCAATTACTCTTGACCCCTATTGTTTCATAGAAGCGCATCTATCCAATGAACCCCATAAAAAATACATTAACTGAATTCATTGTGCTCCAAACACTATTTTATTTCATAAACTTTAACCACTTACAGTAAATTATTTTCATAGCGGTGTCAAATGGGCTGAACGAAAACGATTATCCCCCGAACAGAGCCTGAGACACAGATGGACTAAAATGTCTGTATATTCTCCCAAATCAACAAACCTGTGTACTTTTGTGTTTCGATGCTGAAATCCAATGTATAATTTTCATAAAATTCACACTCTCACTCTCTCTCTCTCTCTCTCTCTCTCTCTCTCTCTCTCTCTCTCTCTCTCTCTCTCCACGCACACACTATCAAACACACACTCTCTCTCTCACACACACACCCACTCACAAACACACTCACATACTCTCTCTTTCTCTTACACACCCACACACACACCCACACACACACACACACACACACTCTCTCTCTCTCAGAGAGATGTATTGTAGTGCTGGAAGAGCCAGGTGGTTTCTGTCAGCACTAGTTTAAGCATGAATGGACATAAAAGACTCATCCTCAGTGAAGAGCCAAACACACACACCCACACACACACACACTTTTACTTAACCTAAATGACGACAGACTACTGCTCAAAAGTTAAAAAAAAAAAAAAAAAAAGTAAAGTAGTCTCTTATGGTCACCACAGCTTCAACTGTTTCAGTAAAAAACAGCACACTCAGTAATATTGTGAAATATTATTACACTTTAAAATAACTGTGAATAGCCTACTATGTGAATATCTGTTAAACTGTAATTTATTTCTGTGAGGCGCAGCTGTGTTTTCAGCATCATTCCTCCAGTCTTCAGTGTCACATGATCTTCAGAATCATTCAAAGAGGACAATTTACTGCTCAAGAAACATTTCTGATTATTATCAATGTTGAACACACTGGTGCTGCAAAATATTTTTGTGGAAACCATGATATATTAGAATTTTGGATTTTTTTCTCTTTTTTGGTGAATAGAAAGTTCAAAATCATTTATTTGAAGGAGAAATCTTCTGATCAAATGGGACTTTTCTAAATATAAGTATTAATTTATCACGTGACACCCAAGACTGGAGTAATAATACTGAAAATTCAGCTTTGATCACAGCATTCAATTACATTTTACAATATATTAGCATAGAAAACTGTTATTTTAAAATTGTAATAATACTTGAATATATTACTGTATTTCTGATCGAATAAATGCAGCCCTGGTGTAATGACCTGCTCTTATTTACTGCAACAATTTTTGGGAACAAGTGCAATTTTAATAGAGAAATGGAGACTTGGAAGGGAGAATGACACACACACACACACACACAGGCGTCAGGTGTTTTGGCAATGCCACCTGCAGTAATTGTATTTCTGTCTTGGGCGAGAGATTGATTTACTTAATTAAACAGAATCTATGTGGAGACATTTAGCTGCTGTCCCTGCTAACAAATGGCTATGCTAAACACCGAACAACTAACGATGTCCAAAAACCCCACAACGGACACACAGAAACATCACACACAACAACATCAGCACGGCTACGAGCAACAATTTCACAGCCTCTTACACTCTCAATAATTCCTTAACTTCAAGCTTTTTAACCCGAGGTTAAGCAACATTTCACACTTGCCATTCGTAAACCCAATGAATGGTGCTTCCAATGGGAGAAAGTCTGAAACAAAGCAGTTCAATAGGACTTTTCAACAACCAACCAAATAATAAGAGAAGAAAATATCACGTGAAAGTGGAAAATTGGTAAAAGACTCACTGCATCTTTAAAAATAGTCCACAATGATTCAGAATGACAGAACGTGTAAAAAAAAAAGAGCACAGATGATTATCTTCAGTGCTATCTTTAAGTTCATCTAGAAGCCATCTTTAAACAAGGTCACATGATTACATAAATCACATGAACAATATCACATGAACACAAAACAAACCACTGTACAGAAATAAAAAGTAAAAATCAATACCAATTTTTACGTTTTTATTAAAACTTCCATACATGCGAGTGTTTGCATTTTTTTAATTGATTTTTTAAATTGAAAATTATTTTCACAAATACCATTAATTAATAATGCATATGGAGGTGGGCAGGGGGTCACAAAAGTGTCATTAAATTTCGATAAAACTGCTTCATGGGCATTTTTGTCACGATCATTAGATGGAGTGCCCATTAACTTCAGTAGAGGGCACTCCACTCAGGACCATTCCACCCATCAACCACCAGATGTCACTTGGACACTAGCACCTCTCATACTGTTGCACCACACCCGAACTACATCCCCCATGAGTCACTGCATCACAATCACCTTGCCACACCTGCACCTCATTCATCAGCCAATTTCCTTTCCACACCTGCACCTCATTTACACACACATAAAAAAGCAGCACACTCACTCTCACTCACTGCGAAGTCTTATTTAGCCTGTCTAGCATTTCCGAGCGGTTTCCCTTGTGTCTGATCTTGGACTGTGTTACCGACTCTGATTCTCTGCTGCCTGCCCTGATCTCCACTTGTTTCCTTTAATGATTCTGGATATCTCTAACACACCTGACGCCGTTCCTGATATCTGCCTGTATGACCATTCTCTTAATAAAATTCTGCACATGGATCTTAACGCCTCTGACTCATTGTTACAATTTTATCTTATAAATAATCACAAAATATTATGTTAAACTACTTCATTGGGATTCACGATTTTTATTTTTCTTGTTTTTTCGTCATAATGATATCTGGATGGGTGTATCACCATGGTGTTTTTAACTTAACTCCTTTCAAATCTGAAAATGGATTTTAATTTAGAAATTAAAAGCATTTACCATATTGAAATCAGTGTGTTTATGAGATGCACTAATATTTCTAAATGCCAGTAATCACAGTAATTATCATTCAGCAATCACTCATTATTGCCCTTCATATTAAAGCGCATTCATGAGAAATACACACTTTGGTAATTTACTATTGCATGGATGTATTTGTCTAACAATAATATTCTCTTGTAAAGGCAGAAACTTGACATTCTTGTTGAGTTTGTTTTTGCCAAGATGAAGGCAACAATACAAGATAAATCTTTTCACACCAAGTTCTCTTGGATATACACAGCCTGGAGAAACAAAAGCCATCTCTGTGTATAAATCTCAGAGATATGTTGCTTTATCATCCGGTGGAACAGGGAGTCTCAGCACAGCGCAGTGACCTTGATCTGAATGCAAACGGCATCTTATCACACCGTTCCTAGACCTGCCCAAACGCCCTCACAAATGATGGCCTGTGAGAAACACACAAAAGCGGCTCTGTGAATCGAGTCGCTCCGCAGTTCACATCGCCGCAATGCAGAGCCATTACTTAAAAGAGATAAAGTCAGCTGTATATGTCATGAGGAAGAACAAGTGGGATTCCCAGCCTAAAGCCTGTTGGTTTGGTAGATCAAGTCTACTTGAAGGGAAAACAAAATAACGTACTCCCCGCAGGCAACACTTCACTCGCATTAGACGTCAGGACCATCTACGAACATTGATCGAAGAGCGCATGTATCCTCTCATAATGCTACAACGAGACCTTATCAGTCCATCAAGCAACAAAATCAAACACAAGGGGAACGATGACATCTACCATGTTTCGCTTTAATGGGTATTGTGTTGGCTGACTTTGGTTTTATTGTTGATAAATGTCAAACGGTGTAAATAGTTGTGAAAATCAAATCACTCCAGTAACTTTTGTAATGTTTGGGCTGATGAAAGTCGAATTTGGTTAAACTTGATTAAGATTTGATGGAATAGAGCCCGGGTGTTGGAAGTATGTCACTGTGCCTCAATTCACTTGATTAAATACGTCACTTTTCAGGTGACATGTCCACAAGAGGTCCTGTAAGCAATATTTTTTTTTCATTAGGTTTATTAAACATCTCCATTTCATGAAGAAAAAAAAAAGTGATGTAGAGTATATTTTTGCAATGTGGTTTGCAGCACGCTTCATCTTAAAAAATAATAATAATTTTCTTCAACAAGTCTTTAAACTCTTTTAAAGTTTCACTCGTGGCTGAACATTTTGAATTTGCAAACGCAATGTTTCACGGGTGCGCTTTCGAGCTAGTTTACTTCAGAAAGCCACACATATGGACCTGGATTTAGATTTAGATTTAAATGCCAAAATCTATTAGTTTACATATTTTGCACTATGGTAAAAGTGTTTTGAGCTCATCACATAGTATTGTGCAAGGAACCATGTGAAAATAATTATTTAATATTCGATAATCTGACTCTGTAATCATGATTTGTGTGCAAAGAAATCCGGTGTTGGCTAGACTATGTGGAAAATATCCGAAAAAAGTGATTGAAAAACTGCAACCTAAAATAGAAGCAGCAGCAAATTAACAGCCAATGAGATTGCTTCATATGGAAACAGTCAACACCGATTTAACGAATGGCAGGCCTCGGTGTCGCCCAAGCTGTGAATTAACTGCCTGGTTATAAATTTCCTTCATTAGGGCACAAAACACATGGTGGCAAATGGGAAGGCAAAGTCCCTAAGGGGTCCTGTGGAGACGCACAAATTCATTTCAGATGCTCGGAGAAATCTGGCAGAAAATCACAACACACAGGGAGAAAAAGCCAATGCAGCGAGACTTTTCAGGGCAACAGTTCAGCTGACAGGAAGACAAAACGAGAAAAGCAATATCTCACCTTCTCTTCAGAGGAGTAAATAGCAGATAGCGCTTACAAAGGAAACCCTCGACTCCCATTGCATCTGAAGTGACAATCTAACAGAGCTATTGGATCACTATAATAAACCGCTTTCAACATCTCAACCCACATCTGCACAAACACAGACATATACAACCACACAGACACAAAAATGGAGATTGCATCATGTCTGGGATCTCTCAACACGTCGGATTTTGGTCACAGCATGACACATCAAAACTAAAGCTGACACTGCCTTTTGACAACATTCAATATATTTTGATATTTCTTTTAGAGGAACTATCATTTCCACCATTGTTGCAAAGAATACTGAATTCAAAACATAAAAGCAGTCCTATTGGGCAAACAAAATAAAATACAAAATATATGTTGTAAGTAGTGAATTCCAATGAAATATGTTTTTGAAATAGAAAATATATTTGGTTTCATCCTTCATAGAGCAAAATATATTTTGGGGAAAGAAAATATATTTTCAATCTTAAAATTATGGTCTTGCTTAATTTAATTCAAATATGTTATACACAATAATTTTTCTTCAAATCTGCCAAATGTGAATATATTTTCTTGAACTGTTCAATGGGCAAATTTTTTTTGGATATATATATATATATATATAGATAGATAGATAGATAGATAGATAGATAGATAGATAGATAGATAGATAGATAGATAGATAGATAGATAGATAGATAGATATTTACCCCATATAGAAAAAAATAGATTTTATCATATATTTGTGCTGTATGGGGTAAAACGCTGGTTCTCAATCATGGAACATGAGCAAAACGAATCTTTGAAGTTTATTTATTTTTAGTAAAATGTGCTCATGAAGTGTTAAAATTGATTGGATATTATTCTTACATGAGCTTAAATGAAGTGTGACATTACAAAGCATTTTCCTTTCATTAATTTATTAAATAAAGCAGCGATGTGATTAAAAACTGTGGAGACTGAGTCAGAATCAAGTCAAACTCTTCTCACAGTCAAGTGAGAAGAAAAACAGCTCAAGTGAAAGTGATTTCAGCTGATAATGTTCAGGAAGTCAACTGTGCATAATGTTGACACATCACATTCACTATGCAACTGTGATTTCTTTACTTACAATCAAACTGCAATGACCAAAATCAGTATGATCAGTTATTAACATTAACATTCAACAAGTCTTTAAACTATTTTAACTTTCACTCGTGGCTGAACATTTTGAATTGCAAACGCAATGTTTCAGGGGTGCGCTTTCGAGCAAGTTTACTTCAGAAAGCCACTGTAATGAAGTATTTTTTATGGTGCAAATGCCAAAATGTATTAGTTTACATATTTTGCACTTTGGTAAAATCAGTATGATCAGAT
Source organism: Carassius gibelio (assembly GCF_023724105.1). Lineage (NCBI taxonomy): Eukaryota > Metazoa > Chordata > Actinopteri > Cypriniformes > Cyprinidae > Carassius > Carassius gibelio. The sequence goes on along the minus strand of NC_068402.1, from coordinate 37,660,899 downwards.
ATTAACATTTGGAGCAAATGCAGACGTTCTTACTGATGAGAATTTTTATTTTTGGCCTTTATTTAACCAGGAGACAACCTCACTGAGATTACAGGAGTTTTTACAGGAGTGTCCTGGCCAAGACAGGAATGAAGGCGACACATTGTTTAATTCACAGCTTACACTTCTCATGATTTATTTACAGTACCACTTACTGTATATCTGCATTCGGAATCTGGTGTCAGTATTACACAGCAACATTTTATTGCATTATTTCTGTAAAATGACATTTATTTCTACTTGTGTTCATTTCAATTATTTAATGCAAACCCTGACAAACACACATTATTTATGCAATCTCTCTCACATTTATGATGCATTGTTTTTACCACAAGGTTCCATTACAATACTTAATAATGGAACCATTCCAGTTCCATTACTTTTCTGCAAAAGCATTTATTGGTCTTAGTAAATATTAATTTTAACATTTACTAATGCATTATTAAAATCAAAACTGCATGTTATTATTAATTGACCTGAGTTAACATTAACCAACAATGAATAGTTGTATTTTTATTAACTAATGTTAATGTTAAAACAAATAAATGCTGTACAAATATATTGTCCATTATTAATAAATGTTAGTAGATGCATAAACTAATGCTAACTAACGGAACCCAACAGAAAAGTTTAAGTCTTTATTGAAAAAGCTTTTTTTTTTTGGTCTTTGCATTTGAAATGCTACTCATGCTGTTATCATTAAACTATATAGTGACAATCATACAATTCACTGATCCATTGATATAGCCTATTACTAACTACATACTAATTACATCAATTTTTTTACTGATGTTTTTCATTTCTAAAAATGCATTTATCACATATATAGGAATCATGCTATTCATAAAGTAATTTTATTTCACATCACCAGCAAAATCATGGTGAATGTATCATGAATATTTGATATATCACCCAGCTGTAGGTCACACATAATGGCAGATCACATGTTGCAATTCAACCCTGTGACCCAATAGATATTGATTAATGTGTTTGGTTGATTTAATTTCAGACCAGTTGGGGTCAAAGGATCGTCTGTAATCAATCAAGCCTCTGAGGAGCTGCCGGGAATGCAGGAAAAATGAAGTGGAAGGTTTGGAGCGGGGGTTCATCAGCGAGGTGAGGCAGACATGAACAGGGTGACTGAACTAATCGCATTTAGACAGAGCACAGGAAGCACATTTCCCAAAGCCCTCAGCCCGTATCTGGTGAATCCAGTCATTATGTTGGCCGGCCGTGCTTTGTTTCTCAGACTTAATGAGAAAACTGTGTTTTCAGCTTAGTAATGAACTTTTGTTGGTATCTAAATGACTAAAGCTCTTTTGTGGTCAGCATGAGAGCCGTAAACTGAAGATACTAGAGCAGACATGTGCTCGCCGCAGAGATGAGGTCAACGCTAAAACAAACACACACTCGCACACAAGCATTAGAGACGACAAAGCGAAACATCCGTGAAGACAGGTTACGCTGTAAGCAAAGCTCAGGTTGTCAAGCGCTGAGACCCAAAGCATTACACGTCTCCTGGTGTGGCCCCGCTCTTCAGGGATGACATCAATGATCAGGACGCCAGACAGAGAGACGGCTGCTTTAGCGCGCAAATTCATGTTTACATAGCTAGATGACAACATCATAAAACAACTATAACGAGAAATGTCAAAGCACAATAACATTGTTTATTATAAGCACAAACTGCCATTATTCCATCTAGGGGTGGGAAAATAAATCGATGCATCGCGATTCTGAGATTTTACGAATGCATCTGAACTTAGTTGTGAACAACAGAGGGCACTGCATGCTTTAGAAACAGCCATATTCTGCTCGTTTCCAAATCCTTACACACACTTGAACCTAAAATAATCAGTCATAAAGTTTGTAAAGGTTTAAGTGAGTTACAAGGTTGTTCACATAAAAGCATTCTGGGCCGAGGTGAAGTTACAGACTCATCCAAACGCACAAGCGTTCTCAGCGCTCTTGTTCTAGCGCCATCTGCTGTTAAAATCTAAGCTCAGAATCGATTCAAAATCGACTCATTTAAAAATAAATACAATCTCAAGTTGTGTCAATCACATTTACAAATTGACTCCGAAACCTTCATCCATCATCACAAAAAAAAAAAAAAAAAAAATAATAATAATAATAATAATAATAATAAGAATAATAATCTGCGTTTTTGCATGCGTAGCAAGCATTTTGATAGGAAAAGATGCCGGATATGAAGATAAAAAAATAAAAAAAAAAACATACAAAACTTTCATACTCAGTATCCAAGGACAGAGGAAAAGGATTCTGATTGGCTGTCAATGTTTTCATCAACTGAAAAAAAACGCGCTGAAATCGATTCTGACTACGATATCGTTCCTCTGTGTCGTTATCGTTATCGGTTTTGTGGACTTGATTCTTGTCGAATCAGAACGATTAATAAAACGTCACAATTATAGATATCATCCTTTAAAAATAACTATAACGTTAACTATATCTACATCCTCATCATCGTTATGTTAACATTATTTTTATTATAGTCGCGCATCACACCCCTTATGAACATTAACTATGGTTTTACTATAAATAATAATAAAAAACATGGTTACTATAGTTAAACCATGGTAACCACAAAATGGTACAATATAAATGGTAATCAATACACCAAAAAAAAAATATATATATATATATATGGTTACTACACTTTTACTACATTTTAAAGATGGTTAATTTACATAAGGGCAGATACTGTACAGTTCATCTGTGTTGTGTTATCGTTATAGGCCTGTGATGTGGACCTTATTCAAGTAGAATTAAAATGTTCATTAAAAAGTTAAAGTTATAGTTATTGCCCTTCGTGTACTTTTTTTTTATGAAGCAAAATATTCTCTATTTTATTGCTTTAGCTTCAAGTCAAGAGCATGTCATCTTCCCTGCCTGGCAACTCTGTTTCATGAGGCAAAACGATGAGCCGGTCTCTGAAATCCCAAACTGCTTTATTAAGTCATCTGAGGGCCAGCTTCCAGATCAGACACAGTCTGAAGGTTTGTTCAGTCTGTCTCTCCGAGGAGCCAGAATGTTCCGCTGAGAGCAAAGTTACTAGACAAACGCTTCAGGCATCAATGCAGAACACATCGGTCCATTCAGTCCCACTCTTCTTTCTCGAGAATGTCAAGCAGTAGCTCTCCAAGGAAAGCACGCATTCAGGTGAGACCATCAGAGCGCTCCTAATGTCCCTTCAGAGGCTCCTGGAAAAGGCCATCTCCATTACACCTGAAGTATGGACAGTTCTGCAGTTTCCTTCCGACAACAGCAAATCTCCTGAAACTAATAGCGCGATGAACCCGCGGATCACAGAGGAGCACAATCAGTTTGAAATGACATTTTCTCCACAGACTGCGTCAGTTTGCGCCGTTCGCCTTTGCGCAGCTGCGCGCGCTTCTCAGAAAACCGATCGGGTTTTAATCCAATAAGTACTAAAGGAAGCTAATTGGAATCTTTATTACATAATGAATGTAGAAAAGCAATAATCAAGTACCAATGTAACGTAGAGCGTAAAAGGAGTGCAATTCATAAAAGGTGAGCTTAACGGAGCCACATGCACATATATAATGAAGCATTGCGGTACAAGTACTTAAAACACTGCACATGATCTTCAACGGGAAATAAAAAACGCACACAGATATGTTGGGTAACCAACCTTTGGAGTAAAAACCATGAACCACTCAAGAATTGTCATGAGCATCATAGCCTATTTTTCTAACAATTATAGAGTGGAAAAGGACTTGGAAACGCGCGCAGAGGTGAATCATGTCCAGCGGGCGCACACCCGAAAACAGCACGCGTTTAGAAAACAACAGGAAAGCGACATATTGGTGAATCTGGTCTTAAAGGAAATAATAAAGAAAGCGCACTGAAATCAGGCTCAACTTACCAGCGAAGCTTCTTGTTGACTGGGGGTCTTTATGCGCACCGCGCGCACAGTCCGGACACAATCAGTCTCTTTAATGCGATGAAAATCGTCCTTGCGCGCAGAATAAACGACAATGCTCTGTTTGTCGAGACCTTCAAGAGACCTTCAATTCCCTTCTATCCTGTAAGGTTAACTCCAAACCGACGCTGTCTGGGTCATCAGTGTCCTGATATCCGATTGCTTTTTACAGGAGCTTCTGAAAAGGAATAAAAGGGCTCCTTGTTTGGATCCCCATCACCAGTCTGAGTGCCACCTCGGCACGCCGTGTCCCCATATCGCCCTTCTCCCAAACAAATCAGATGTCGAGCAGCGGTTAATAAGACTGTACATCCAGAGTTCTCCAGCTGTAGGTGAAAGCAGCGCGCTGGTGAAGTCCAGGTGCAGCTCCGGTGTAATGCGCCGATCTGCGCGCGGTCACAGTCCGAGCTCGCGCACACACCGAGAGGAATGAGCGTTGACAGAGGGTTGCCAGATATGATAGAAAAACGACACGAGAGACGCGTCAGAAACCGCGGACAAGCTTCTCTCTTTTTAATTCCATGTACCAAAACAGAAGTAAATGTAGTTTAGTGATTTAAGAATGTGTCTAAATTCTGAGTTCGGAATCGCCAGGCTACAAATGGACTCAAACAGCAATCTAAGAATAAAACATAGACTTGAATGTGTGTTTAGCCTAATCGTATAGCCTTTATGTTTCATACAGGATTTCGGTTTCATTTCTACATAATTTTACCTAAATAAATAATGATAGACACTAGATTAGCATTCATTTGTTACAGAAGATACTGTTGTGTCTATGTGAACATTTGTCAATAATTTACAGATCTACCAATTGATTTTAGACAGTAGAGGATTGGTTTATTAGAAATGTGATGATACATAAAGACCTTTTAACTCAGTAATAGACAAATTATCAGCTGTTTTGAATTGGGTGTACAAATTAAACCATGCTCATGGTTAGTGAAAGGAAATAACCAGCATCATGTCATTCTTTATGTTAAAGCCTAATCAAACAGCAGCACTTTTATAAACATCTTGTTTTTTCCTCAAGAAGAGCGTCAAAGAACGATTACATTCACTAGGCCAATCTGGCAACCCTGCGTCGAGGCGCAAGGTGGATAGACTCCAGTGAAAAGGCCAGAGCTCCCCCTAGCAGTGCAAATGCAACATGTTCTCGGTTTCGCTCCCTCTGTACTCGCGCTGAAAACATTTCACACAGCAGAACACTAGCTGACAGTGTTTGAAAGCGTGCATCGTCTTACTGGCCCGCTGACGAGCTTTTACACCAGCAAACATGCCTCAGTCTTTAATCCTCATTATTACTGCTCTCATTCAGAAAAGAGCCAGCTGAGATCTGAGATTACCTGCAGGGATGCATTCAGTGTTTTGCTCAGTTGCAGAGGGAAATGTGTCACAGTATGAGAGCACAGAAAAATAATCCACTTAATATGACAGACTCATAAACAACTAAAAGATTTGTGTTTTTAAAGCAAGACACTGCAAGCTTGGGCCTTTCTTTTTCTTTCTTTCTTTCTTTCTTTCTTTCTTTCTTTCTTTCTTTCTTTCTTTCTTTCTTTCTTTCTTTCTATTAGTAGTAGTAGTAGAACTGTTGTTTTTGTTACTATTAGCCATCTGTTGCTCATAAATGTCTAATCATGAAAACTCAAATCTGACGGTTTATTAAAATTCCCCGGAGGACAATAAAACAGATGGGAAAAATACCATTATATATATATATATATATATATATATATATATATATTCCAGATCAAAGATTATTATTAGATTATTACATTTATTAAAGTTGCATTTATTCTCCTGATACCAGGATGTGATGGACAAAGGTCATACTGACTGGTAAGCTCCCGTTGTTATGTAATGATGAGATATATGAGATATTCATATTATTAAAATTAATCCGAAGATCAAATCTATAGGCCACAGGGATGTTAAAATGTAATTATTATCAGTGTAACATCAAATGTCAATGTAATTATGAGGTCTCCTAAAATCACAGAGTTGTGACATTTATTATTTTTACTCAGTTCACAAGCAGAAATGAACATCAGTCTCTTATAACCTTGCACCTATTATAGGCATTTGTTTACAAGTTTTACAACACTAAGTACACTTTTTTCTGTTCCTACACATAATCAACGAGCACAATCATCTGTCCAGATGCTGGCATTTCTCTCCTTGATCTCTTTCTTCAGCTGAACAAAGCTTTCATCATTGAATTAAATGGTACGTTCTTGTATTTATGACCCAATTACAGGTTCTTCCAGTCAATACTTCCTTTTTTTTAGCCATTGTTACAGAAGATATAGCACATTTCAAACACAATGGCAATTCAAAATGCTTGACATAGACGTGAGAAGTAAAAGATGAAATACACTCTACTAAATTATGCTACAAAATGACTTGATTCTAATCATTTGAAAGATCTCTTTAGTTCATATTCAGTAAGCATCTGCAATATCCTTTGGCCATTATGCAATTTATATACAAGTAATTGTATTTAAAGGGTGGGTGAAATGCTAATTTTCACTCAATCTCCTGTTAATCTTGAGTACCTATAGAGTAGTACTGCGTCTGCATCCTTCATATCTCCAAAAAGTCTTTAGTTTTATTATATTTATAAGAGAAAAATAGTCTGAGCCGATTTTTTTCGTTAAAACACGAGCCGCTGGAGGCGTGACGTGTGGGCGGAGCTAAAGAATCACAAGCGCCAGTAAGCTTTTGCGTTGAGAGCGTTTGGAAGCTGTGACATTACCGTGAGGAAAAAAACATCCAAAACAAACCATGGCTAACAGTCAGATTCAGCCGTTTATTTATGATCCAGAATCAGATCCCGAGGCTGAAACTGAATGAGAGCAGCAGCAGCAACGACTACAACAGCGTCTCTATGTGGTATGTATTGAAACTGTATATATTTACTATGTAGCCCCTCTCTCCCGGGTCCTTTCTGATGCTCCTCACACTCGCTCCGAGCGGGGCTCGAATCCGGGTCTCCTCTAACAAGGAGGCTAAATGGCTACAGCCACTAACGTCTGTTGCTAGTGCGTCTCTTGAGATCGGGGAGGTTTACCTGCACAGGACTAACGTTACTCGCTGGCCTCCGTTACACTTAGCGGTTTTGGAAAATGACTAAGTTCCACTTTATGTCGTCTTTTTTTTTTTCTTTAAAGGTGTACAAGGTTTACTTGATGTGCTTACGCGTCGATAGCTAAGTTAACAACACAGCTATCTGCGGTTCCAACACACGATCGTGACCCTTTTTCGTCGGGACTGCATTATCCTTCAGAAATAATCGATATGCAAATCCGGCGTCAAACTAGGCCTTGTTTGTAAAACAAGCATCTTCGAAATGCAGGGAACAAACAAAAACACTTGCACAACTCCGTTGATGCTCTGTAAAAATAAACTCCATCCACTGGTCCCTCAATGCTATTTTTTTTTTTTTTTTTGGTAATCTGTGCAGGGTTGTCTTGCATTTCGCTCTCGCTCTGATCAGTGAAGTCTGTTGTGCTCTCAGTGCTCTGCTATACGGGAGCGCGCGCTCTTCCGGCAGAAGTGCCTCAAGACCCATATAAGGAAATTCCGCTCCATCTAACGTCACACAGAGCCATACTTGAAAAAAACTTTCCGAAACTTGTGACAAACCGGAAGGAGTATTTTTGGAACTGAAATACTCCTTCAAACGTACAACTTAATTTTTGAAACTTTGTCCATGTTAAGCATGGGAATCCAACCCTTTAACAGTGTAAAATGCTGCAATTAAAGCATTTCTAAAGGTTATTAATAGCTAGTGTAAAGACTTGCAGCTTATATAATGCTCAGTTTGTCTAGTTTTGGTTCTTTGGGGGGGTTCAAAAACGTACCTATGTATGTAAACATATTAGGTATTTTTTCACATAAATTATGATTAAAGGGGTTATATTATTGATTAAAAATGCAATTCAAATTAAAAATATATATTTTCATCAAATTCCTTTTGCAATAATATGTTTTTATTTAATAACACTCTATACTGAAGTGCATGGTTTCAAAAATCACATATTTTGACATTTGCATCATGTAACCAGCTCCATATGTGTGGCTCTCCTGATGCAGTAAACTTGCTCAGTTGCATACCCGGTATAGCATTACAACTGAGATACATGAAGCACTCGGGGTCTTGTGAAATGAGTCTCAGTTTTAAAAAAGGACTGAAGACTTGCCTGTTTTCGGATAAAAAAACACACACTTTTGGCGCCACGGACTGGACACTATGAATGAAATAATTTCTGGACACATTCGATACATGGACTTCTGCTAATGGCATAATTTGAGTTAGAAAGCACGTCATGCATTTGGAATGTGGTTCCAGAATGCATTTTGTATCAAAGCAATTTAAAACACGACTGTTAATACATAAAGTTGTAAAACCTGTAATATTAGGTGTACAAGTATAGAAAATTCTAGAATATATAAGAAATGTGCTCTCTGTGTTTTAGGTTTGTCCTCTGATAGCACAGGCCTAATCTTGGCTCTGTAAGCTGTGTTTTCGGTAGTTTTAATCGTGTTTGCAGATGGCCAGGTTTGTTTTTTTATGGTTAGGCTGTCATCTGGACAGTAGCAGGCTGCAGTTTGACATGACGTCCAAAATAATAATAGCCCCAGATAATGTTTCACACCTCAGACTTCAGTTTCTGAAAGCCATCAGTGATGTGTCCCAGCTCTCAGTGCTAAACTGTCATGACAGATGAGAGCCATCTCTCTCTGGTGCATGCTGGGAATGTCTGTGTGCAGGAACTGTGTGTTGTATGCTGAGTGTTTTGTTTATGCAGACAGACAGGATTTGTCTCTCACTGTTTGTAAGAGCTTAGCAGGCCATGTGTCCATCCACAAACACAAATGTGAGTCAAAGATGTGCTCTTATTACTACAAAAGTTTGGTTGTGAATTTTATATATTTGCATTCACATTTTCATGTCGGTTTATTTCATGTTTATGTAGGTTGCATTGTTCCTGTGTTCTTACTTGTGTCTTTATTTATTTTGTTCAGCTGTGTCTTTTTAGTGCCTTGTTTATTTATAGTCCCGTGTTTCAGTTCAGTTCTTGTCTCTGTATCTTCATGCAAAGGTTTCATGGATTGATTTTCTCTTTCTGTATTATTGTTTTTCTCATTTCCCTGCATTATCATCAGTAAAGCTGGAATTAATTCCTTGCATCATGCACGACCACAACATCACATTTTTTTTTCACATTTAATGTAATTTAAATGTAGATGTGTATTTAATTAATTAACCTACTATATCACTAATCAGTAATATAAATAATATCCCTGATATTTAATCACGATACAGTAAGTGCAAGCTTCAGAAAGATGAATCACATGGCATTTACAGTTCAGGTGATTGTATCTATGAGCAAGAAATGCATAATTGCTGTTATTTATTGTCTCAGGCCAGAAAAAATTGACAGCCCCATTGTTTTGCTAACCGTGTGAGAACACATTCATGATGCATGCCTGAATTGAGAGCTCTCTGTGTTTTGAATGCAAAGGTTAAGGACATAAACGACTCTCTTCCATCCACATAAACAAGGATCAGCTCTATTCAGATTACAAACCACAAGGTGAATACACAACAGTGTATCATGCAGTCAAAAATATGGAAAATAAAGAAAGGCCAAAGCACCAGGCACTGAGCTGAGACGCAGAACCTGATATGAATGCAGATGGTGAGGCAGCATGTGAGGTGAGTGAAAATAATGATGCAGAATATGTAAATGAAGTGAACGGATCGACTAAAGTGATGGGAGCGAGAAAGAGAATCACACTGGGAGTATGTCAAATGCTAAATACTGTACCGGGGATTTTAGTAAAATCTAGAAAATCTAGAAATCTAGAAAAAAGGCATTAATGGCACTGTAGCTTGATATAAAAAAAAAAAAAAACCTATATAACATAATATTTATTTGCATTTATTTTCAAAGCATGATTGTAATGTCATGACTTCTAATGTGTCCACGTGTTGTAACCCCACATGTTCAAGTCTATCAAAGCCTATTTTTGACACGAAAATAAACTGCTTTGGTAAGTCATAATTATGACTTTAAAAGTCAAAATTATAACATACAATGCTGAAATTATGCCATAAATGGGCAAAATATGACTTTTTATAAAATAGTGTTTTAGAATCTAAGTATGACTTAGTATATAATAATTTAGTTTTTTTTTCTTCTAATAATTATGACTAAATATGTTATTATTAATTTGGACTTTTTGTAAATTTCAACCTTTTAACGTCATATTTTTTTTTTCGTGTGTGGTAGAAATGGGGTTCCTTACCATCCTCCGCTGTGAATTTTGTGAAAAACATACTTTTACAAACTCCACCTAAAGCTTTCATTGGATCTTCAAAAAGTTTTGCCAGACCAAATTATTCTCATATAGTGCTTGAATGAACAGAGTGAACAGGACTCGAGGCTGTATCTGGTCAACACTTTGATGAAACTCTATCTACGTCATAGTCATGATGCCCTGGAGTAGATCAGTTTTAGACCATGCCAGCCAAAAGCTTTTTGATGTATAAAACAGTTCTTGTGTAACACACCAATGAGTTCAATTGCAAGGCGGCAAAAAGGATCTGAGACTGTATCTTTGCAACCCTTAATGTTGAGTCACGAAACTGTGCCATTTTAACAGTGATCTTACAAAACTGTATACATTTGCTGACAGCAAAGCAATTGTATGACAGTATAAGCATTTCTGATTTGGGCTCGTTAAACTTCCGTTCTTAAATATTTTAGGAGAAATGTTGAAAGGAATTCTTGCCTGGACTCAGTTCATTACCTTTGAAGACTTGCATGGCTCAACGTCTTTTCTCTTTGATTCACTGAATTAACTTGGCCAGGAAAAAGTGTGCTGAAGAGTAATCATGGCCTTTAGGCATCCGGCCGTTAGAGCAAACTTGCTGGAGACTTCAGCTCCAATTTATGTGCGACTGAGGGGTCAGAAGTCTTTGTTTACACTGCGCTCAGATCTAATCTGGTTTTTAAATCTTTAATTTGCGCTGTCATTTCTGAAATCTGATGTGTTCGTTCCGACAGAGCAATCAATGTAATATGCTAAACATTTCCTTTGAAAACTTTCTAAAATATCCAGGCAAATAGAACAGAGGCAATGGAAATAGGTAGCACATTGATTTAGGTTCAAACTTTACAACAACCAAAGACATAAGTGATCAAATATTTAAAATAGGTGTTTAAAAAAACAACCTAACATCGTCTTTGAGTTTAGTGATGTAATGCTGAAAACTTGCGTCCACAAAAATGTTAAAAACTATGTGAGTGTGAAATAAATCACACCTTGTGTGCCCAAATGCACGTTACAAGCTACACACAGATTTTTGCTCACATATAAATGAACACAGTGCTGTGATTCACTCTGAAACATGCAACACTCATTAAACCATATTGCAATTTTCAATATTATTATAGTGCTGCTTTATTTGACTTCTGGCTCTCCTCCTGTGCTCAAGCTGTTGAACTCATTGTAAAGCAGCCATTGCTGAGTACTTTGAAACACACAGATAGGGCTTTAAGCGAAGTCATTACTAAACCTGCTACTGATGCATATGAGTGATGAATGGAAACACTTTGCTGTCTAATATTCAGGAATCTAAATGAACTTGTTATACATGAGGGATTCATCAGTTGCTTCTGGCAGTAATAAAGCACAGTTTAACTGGATAGTTTCTCATATTGTAATTGGATTCTTAACAGGTTTTTAATCTTAAAACAGCCTTTTGTCATGCTGGATGTTTTCATTGTTTAATGCTTTGTCTTTGGACAAGACAATGGCCAAAACGTTCTCTTCATCTGCAGTCAGAGGACGAACAGCACTGGCACTACCACCTGTCTCATTTGCCTCTCTTTTACAATCTATAGCCTTCTGTTTTGTGACACTAGCACAGTCCATCCACTTCCTCAGTTCATCATATCCATGGCCAGCTGTTGTTAATGATTTTCTTTTGCTCCTTCAAAACCAATTTAAATTCAGTCTTTTAAAATTTTGGTTTCTGCAGTATTTTAAAACATGTTTCTTGAATACACAGGACTTAAACCCTGGAGACCCACTGTCCTGCATAGTTTAGATTCAACCCTAATCAAACACACCTGAACCAGCTAATCAAGGTCTCCAGGATCGCTTGATAAAACACAAGCAGGTGTGCTGAAGCAGGCTGGAAATAAACTTTAGAGGACAGCAGCTCTAGTTCATAACTTGTATGCAAAATATCCTCATCAAAATAAGCAACATGTGCACAACAATTGATCACTTGCAGATCATTATTCAGTTATCTGGATTATATATTCATTCTCTCGCTAATATACTTGTGTGTGTACTACTTGCCTGCACACTATATACATAAAAATAATATACACATAGTAGGCACAGAAATAGTAGTTTTTGGTAACACTTCAGAATAGGTAACACCTATTAGTTGCTTATTAGCATGCATATTACTAGATTATTAGCCATGTATTAGTGCTAATTAAGAACATGTTAATACTTTATTCTACATGAGCTTATTCAACATCCCTTATCTTACCCAATACCTAAACCTAGCAACTACCTTACTAACTATCAATAAGCAGCAAATTAAGGATTTATTGAGAGAAATATCGTAGTTAATAGTTAACAAGTGTTACCTATTCTAAAGTGTTACCTATTTTTTTGATTAGAAAAGTAGTTTTAAAAAGAGAGCTACATGCATATGTGGAGTGCTTCCCATTAGAGATTCCAAATGCCTCCTTTAAAATCCAAATTCCATCTTTGAAATTCGAAATCCTTCTTCAAAATTCAAATGCTTCCTTCAAAATTACCCCTTCAAAATTCTCCCTTTGAAATTCCCAGTGCCTTTTGAAATACCAAATGTTTCCTTGAAAATTCCAAATATCCATATAAAAATTCACAATCCCCCCACTGAAATTCCAAATGTCTACTTCAGAATTCCAAATGCTTCCTCTGAAATACCAAGTTCCCAAATGTCCACTTTAAAATTCTAAATTCTTCTTTTGAAAATTCGAAATGCTTACTTCAAAATTCCAAATATCTACTGCAAAAATCCAAGGTCCACCTTTGGAATTCCAAATGCTCCCTTTAAAATTCTAAAGGCTTTCTTCAAAATTCCAAATTCTCCCTTTTAAATTCCACATGGCCCCTCTGGCAGTTCATCCTAGTGCTGTTCATGCATCTTGTTCATATAGGCAGAAACACGAAGCAATCACACCCCCATCTGTTCGATCAATAAATAATTATCAACACTGATAAACCAACATGATTCGAAAGATGGATGTGCTTATTTGAGTTACTATGTTATTTTGGCAAAACAGTTGTTTCCAAACTGGGGAAAAATGGAAGTGCATTAGCCCTGATATTCCGAACGAGCTGCTGGAAGTTGCAGAGGTTCATGCAGGCAGAGGACATGACCGCAGCAGGGATCTCACAAACATTTCTGATGTCTTGCAAGCACTCAATCTTGACCCTGAGATGTGCTGTGGATTCAGGTTTGATGGTGCATCAGTTCTGTGTTGCCTCAGAGAAAGGGTTTTGAGCAAACCTGATAGAAACCCTTAGGAAGCTTCGCATCAACTCTAGATGCTGTGCAAAGCACAAGACTGAGCATGACCTACTGTCACATAGGTTTTGATAAAAGAAAATGTGTTTTGATCATTTTCTAAAGCTTCGTAATGGGGTCTAACATGCATTACAGCTGTCTAGAAATCCAAAAGCAACCACATGAAAATGGTCTGCAATTCACTTTGGAGCTTTCAGCATGACTCACAGAGTAAACTATAAGGCTATAAGAAATGTTTGCTGAGTTTGCTGATATTTCTAGTCAGGCTAAACTCAAATTCAGTCTGAATATCTCTTTTAACTACTGCAAACAAAGACATTTGTGTTTCTTTTCATCATTTTTAAACATGTTTTGAGAGACTTTTCCGCTAAGGGTCTGTAATCCGTCAACCTCTTTGTCAGAGGCAGTTCATTTGATCAAGGAGCTCAAGGAGAGTTTTAGTGTATACAGGGATGAATCAAACAATGACTTTGATCAAACCAAAAAGATAGCTTATGATAAAACATGACATCAAAACAAAAAATACTTGCTTCTGTTAAATAATGTTGCCAGCCAGCTTGGACACAATGGCTCTAGTGAAGGACAATTGGGACTTGACAATTCTGTGAAATGGCATATTGGACAGGCAGATGATGGGACTGAAATGCTATTTTAAGACAGACTGATGGGAGCTGCAGGTTAACCTCAAAAGCATTCGTTGTTATTGTGGTATTTCCACTCCCATTGTAAGATGAAAGTACCATCTCTTGGCTCACTAAATGTCGGCTGCACTGCTGGTGGGATGCAGTCAAAGTTTAATAATTCAGGTTATGGGTTTATTCCAATCCCTAAGTACAAAACCAACCAATGTCTTAGCAAGCAACACTACTTCATGGAGAAAACCTTCCTGTGGATCCAACTGTTTTTTCTTTGTATGTGTGTATGTTAACAACTCTTCTGGTAGAGTCTGTCTGATGAAAACCTCTGTGTTTTCATCAATATATGTTTGCTAGAGCCAGGCCACCTGTGCTGCTGAATTTGCTGACCAACTTTCTGAAACACTGTGTTCTTCAGATAATGTTTTTTTTCTTTAATACAAACTTTAAAAAAGTAAACTTGAAACACAAAACAAGTAAACTGGCCTAATATGACGGGGTCTCTTGTTTTTCCCCTAACTCTTCAATGTCTTCAACTATAAAGTGTCACAGCTTGGCTTGATAGCAGCAACAGTACACCAACCGCACCAAAACCATTTTCTCCATCGTTTGACAGTTTGAGAGATTTTTGGTTTGGAGAATACTGATTCTGTATATTCTACAAATTGAAATCTTGAAACTCCAAGAACTGAATTTGTTGAGCTTTGTTGTTTGTAGTTAATGTGAGGATCTACTGTATATTGGTGGACTTAAATGTGGCTTAAAAAAAGTGAAATTAGGACTGAGAGAAGCTCCAGTTTTTCAGATACCACTTGGTTTGATTTAATGCAATTATTTTAAAGTCATTTTTAAGTCTACTTGTCAAGGCCATTGCTTATCACTAATATTTCATTACAGTGCCTGATTCTTTTTGGAGGCTCTTAAAACAGAATTGTGAAATAAACTTTTGATTCCATTTCAGATTGCAGAGTAAATGGCTGTGGATTGAAGCATTTGCAAAATGCATGAATTTGAATGTAAGAGTACATGTTCCACTGACTGCTGAGGATAACTGTTGTAAATGCTTCGGGACTAGGTGTGTGTGTGTGTGTGTGTGTTCTTGACATGGTGTAATTTTCCCACAGAGTGATTAATCACATGGCTTTTACAGCTCAGGTTATTGGCTTGAGGAAAGATGGTATTGTGATGAATGGGAATCTTGATGCTCTTTCGCCAGGTAATGGTTTCCTCATTCCATGCCTCTCCTCCTCATACATCTATTCTTATTTCTCACACATCATCTCTTTCTACACTTTCTTCCATCTCTTCTCAGTCCTGCTATTCCTCTTCTTGCTCTTTTTTTCTGTGGGCCTCATTTTCTTTGCCCTGGGTTTTCAGAGATGACCCTTTCTATGCAGAGTGAAGTCATGACAGTGTTGTGAAAAATGTAGTGAATTGTGCTGAATGTGTTTTGGCTTCAACATTAGCTGGTGTCAACAGTTTTGAATCTTGCATAATAGAAAGTTGTGTATTTCATTATTAAATTAATATACACAAAGCATTTATGTAAATAATGAGGAGTTTAATAATATTTTTTTTTTTAAACTAACACTAGTTTTAAAAAAATTTTGCTAAAACTAGCACTAACTTTAATGTTTATAATACATTTTTTAAGGACTGTAATACTTTCCCCACTGTTTCTTCTCGCTAACTTTCATGAGTGTCACAACATTAGCATTTTTGGACAATCATTATATACAGTAAGTCCCATTTCTCAACACTTAAGTCACTTTTTCACAGTCCTCCTAACTAACTTTCATGCTTTGCACATCTGTTGATTTCATATTACTACCAAAGCACTTCCATCATTTCTCAAATCAACACATTGTTCCATAACACTACCAAAGATTGTCTACAAACCCGACAAACACACTTTGTCGTGCAAAGTAACTTAAAAATGCTAAAAACGGTAAGCATCACACAACGTTTTTCAATGTAAAATTACTTTACAAAAGAATAATGACATTTCTCTACTATTTCAAATTCAGTGTGTAGAGCCCATGGTTAGGTCTATGGCAACTTTAAATATTTTTTTTCTAATTTCTGTATATGTAAAATGTGGAATTTGGATTCATATTTTGGAAAATGTTGTGAGCAACAAAACGTGTGAAGACACTAAACACAAAAAGTCTCATCTTAGAGTTGGAGTTTGGTAATAATGACTGCGGTCTATTAAGCTGGTAATTCATTTTACAAACTGAAGTAAATCATTTTTATTTGTAATTGTTGCTGTGCTGACCATTTTCACATTCCCAAAAGTGATATTGTCTACAAGCACTTTGGCCCAAATTTCTCACCCGTTTATTGCATTGTTGGCAATTTCCTGCACATCTGCAAAGACTGAATCTCTCCCTCCTGTGGGAGGCAAACTTTGGATGCTAAAACACAAAGCGATCACTGTAAAAGGTCTCAAAATATCAGTACAAAAATGTAAACCTACTGTATCAGTGAAGGATGCAAGCCTCACCTGTGGTTTTGCTGGAAAATGTGTCCTGTTGATTCAGATGCTGAACTTTTCCACTCTAATCAGTCTTGCATATTTCCAAACAAAAACTATTGTTCAGTTTGTCTCCATTTATTAAAAGATGAAATTAAACTACAACAGCACACCTGGCTACATTTTAGCTGACATTGCAATTAACTGTTTTTGGAATAATTATTGTTTCATTTTAGTTTTTAATTTCTATATATTTTAGCATAATAATTTAGTACAAAAGCGGTCTTCGGTGGGGAACCCTAAGGTACAAAAGCTAAAAGGTGCATATTTGTAAATTCTTACCTTAAAATGGTACAAAATAATACCTTAGAAGTACATAATTATTGTATCATAAATGCTACATGTTAGTCCATCAAGCATACGTACAGTATTAGTATCTTTTGAAATGGTACCACCCTTTTTTCTCAGGAGAAAAGGTTCAAAAGCTGTCACTGGGGCAGTACCCTTTCAAATGCTACACATTTGTATCTTACTCATGCCTAAAGAATGCAGTTTAATCCCTTAATGGTACATATTTGTACCTAAAGTGTGCATACCTTTTGAGAGTACCACCCCAATGACAGCTTTTTTTCTCTTATACTGTGTGTGTGTGTGTGTGTGTGTGTGTGTGTGTGTGTGTGTGTGTGTGTGTGTGTGTGTGTGTGTGTGTGTGTGTGTGTGTGCGTGCGTGCGTGCGTGCGTGCGTGCGTGCGTGTGTGTGTGTGCGTGTGTCTGTGTGAAAGGGTTCCTTAATGTTCAAAACCTTCTGGGGTACAAGAGTCACTTTGGTGGCCAATTTAGAGGGACAACTTTGCACCTTGTTTACCCCTTATATACAATTATGTACCTTACAGTATTACTGCCCTGAGGTAACCCTCAGTATGCACCTTTTAGGGTTCAATGACCTGCAAAGATATCCCCTCAAGGTTACTGCCATTAAAGGTATTTTACCAGTTTTTTACACATACATTCATATTCATACACAATCTCTGCCAACATTTCGGCCTGCACAACAGTTAATATTTCATCCAAAATGGTTCTTCAAATACATCTCTAAAACTATTCCCCAAGCTGTTACCAAAATACTGAATACTACATGACATAAAAATAGACAAGCAACAGTAATAAATCAATATTGTTTTAATATATTCTTGATTTATTATTGTATTTTGTTTTATGTATCTACTAATATCATGTTAAGAAAAAATGTCTCTTCACTGTGTGAAATATGTTTTAAGAAAACATAAAATATTTGTTTTAAGAAAATGTGTAACTTTGTAACTACTCTGTTTCATCAAGGGCGACTCTGAAGAATGTTGTAGCCTCGTGTTATTAAGGTTTATATAATTTAGCATTCCTATTCCATCTTTCTTATGTCTGCTAAAACTGGAGAATTTTTGTTTCAGAATGAGTGGTTCCAAACAGGAATAGAGTTTTGGGACAAGCTGCGGGAGAGATTCAGCCGTCTGACTCCATTCACCCAGAACAAATGGTGATAGTGACCCACGCTGAGAGCCAATATGATGGTGTGAGAGTCTGTGGCATCATGTGGGGTTTGAGGAGAAGGATTTCTCACTAATACACAGCCAATTTCACTGTGACAGACACAGCAATCAGAGTGTAACTATTTTAAGTATCTTTTTAGCCTTTATTCTTAAAAGTATATTTTAAAAAAACTGTACTAGCAGATGATATAATATTGATAACTATTTAAAAGGCCATTTAAGTGACTTGAAGAAAGGCAATTTCATGATTTCTTCTTAACACATTTAAGTAGACTTTAAGTGCAATTTGTAATAATACAAAATAAATGTTTACTTTAAAATAAATTTTAAATTATAATTTAAATTGTTATTTGTTCCAAACACGCCAGGTTCCACCTCCACTCAATCACTACGCACGCCCTCACCTGAATACTGAGCACATCCACCTGATCCTCTTCATCACCCAATCACCTCGGCACCATAAATACCACGCACTCAATCGATGTCTGGTCTCGTTCGCAACAAGGTCTTACCTGTATGCTAACTCTAAGGACTAACTCTTCCTGTACTTACCTCTCTCCAGCGATTCTCCGAAGATCCCGATTCCCAGTGTGAGGGGTTCACCTTCCTCCTCTGACATCTTCACCCAGCTTGCACTGATCCATTTTTCACTCAACCCAACACTACCTGCTCCTCTGCTTGTGTCTATTAATAAACCCATCTGTCTGTTACTCCTTAGCCTCCCGAGTGATCTGTAACAGAAGACCGGACCAACACCACTAGGCACAAGCATGAGCCTCACGGACCCCTTTCAAGATCTGGTTGATGCACTCCAAAGAAACCCTAACGGCTACACCTGCATCCCCAACACCAGCGAGCACTTCCATCAACGATGCCAGCACTTCCTCACCTTCTGTTCATGCCAGTCCCATGGCCCGGCCGGCGCCCTACTCTGGTTCGGCGGAGGAGTGTAGCGGTTTCCTCCTACAATGCTCGCTCGTCCTTGAGATGCAACCGCACTTGTAGCCCACTGAGAGATTCAAGGTAGTCTTCGCAATTTCTCAACTGCAAGGTAAAGCACTACTGTGGGCAGATTCAATATGGACTCAGAATAACCCAGTTATCCAGTCTTATTCCAGCTTCATCGACCATTTCCATGAAGTTTTTGGCAGACCAGCTTGGGACTCTTCCATTGGTGAGAAGCTGTATAATCTCAAACAGGGAAAAATGTCTGTCAATGAATATGCCCTTCAGTTTAGGACTCTAGCAGCCTCCAGTGGATGGAACGAGCAGGCTTTACTGACTACAGCCATCGCTGTATGCCCCGTTCGTCCTCCTTGTCCCATGGTGAGTGCCATTCTCCCTTAAAGATACCAAATGAAACCACTCACCACTGTTGTGACACTTACTGCCGCTGTCATATCTCTTCCAGTGTCCGCCCTCCTCTATTCTGGGTCAGCCAGTAACTTCATCTCCGGCGCCCTCTGCCGTCAGCTCAAGCTCGCTACCACGGTAACGCCGTCAGCCTACCAAGTCCACACTATCACCGGCAAGCCGTTAAGCAGGAGATGCGTTTGTCATAGTGTGTGTCCCATTTCCCTCCAAACCGGACTACTCCATCACGAGGAAATCCATTTGCTGGTTCTGGAGGAATCCACCGCTGACGTAATTCTAGGGCACCCGCGGTTAGAGCAGCACAACCACGTAATCTCCTGGAAGACGGGCGAAGTCCTGAAGTTGGGCGACACCTGTTTCACGAGCTGCATCTCAGGTTGTCCAGTTCCAGCCACACCTTCCCCTGAACCTCTTCCAGTCTGTTCCAGATCAATAGAGAGCTCAGTGGGAAACCAATCCATCGCCATCCCTACCTGCTACGCCCCCTTCAGTGACGTCTTCTGCCCCAAACAGGCCTCCAAGCTGCCTCCACACCGGCCATGGGACTGTGCCATCGAGCTGCCAGGTGAACCAGTGCCTAAAGGAAGGATATACCCCCATCCAGTCCAGAGGAGAAGGCCATGGAGGAATACATCAAGGAGGCGCTGGCCCAGGGTTATATTTGTCCATCTACCTCCCCTGCTGTTTCGAGTTTCTTATTAGTGGAGAAAAAGGACAGAGTAAAGGACAGAGTAATAGTTCCTGTAGTAATGACATCACTAAAACAGTTTTTTTGACTAACCACCACCCACATGAATTCACAAACAGGGGGCGTGGCCTTGTTGCGCTCCGACGGAGAAGAAGGAAGAGCTGTTTGTTTTTGTCGCCGCCATGTTGAAACGCTGTTTTTTTTATCTCTGAGTACAATCACCTTTGTTTGGGCTTCCCAGGAACGCTGTACTTTGACCTTAATGGTTACAATTTATGTTTAACTCGGTTCCCGAAAATTATAATGCACATGTAAAACTATGTGCAGCTCATTTTTTGCTGAGGACAGCTTGCTGAGGACAACTTTCTCAATCTCAATCAGTTTAATGCTGGATTTGCACAAAGATTATTCTTGAAAGATGGAGCAGTTCCCTCTTTGTCTGGAGAAGGCGTTGTTTATAGACCACAACTGGTAAGTGTATTTTATTATTTAAGTTGGTGCGTTTTACAGTTTCTGTAACTTATTACACAAAGGGCAACGCTGTTTAGCTTTGTTAACTAGATGTTAGGGCTGTGCAAAAAAACAAATGCGGTTTTCATGCGCATCTCGTCAGTAAAAACGCTCCTGTGACTATAAATACATCTCCAGCACGTGCGTTCTAGCCCAATCACGTTACCAGGAGGTCAGCCTGCTCTAAGCTGCTATCGAATCACAGCACAGGTACTGCTGGCCCAATCAGAACTCGTTACGTATTTCTGAAGGAGAGGCTTCATAGACCAAGGAAGTCATCAGCCCATTTTTTGTGACAGTGAAAACAGCAGTATGTGAACTGTGTGAAAAATACTGTGTTTTTTTACACGCGAAACATGAACACATGTTATATTGCACATTGTAAACACAATCAAAGCTTCAAAAAAGCGCGTAAAACGGGACCTTTAATCATGTCTTCAGGTACTTCGGCATCCCAGAGGATATCGTCTCAGACCGAGGCCTCCAGTTCATCTCCCGGATATGGAAGGCTTTCCACTCACTCCTAGGTGTGGAAATCAGCCTTTCCTCCGGGTACCATCCCCAGTCAAACGGGCAGACAGAGAGGAAGGTCCAGGAGATTGGACGCTTCCTCCGTACCTTCTGTCACGGCAACCAGAACTCCTGGAACCAGTTCCTTTGGTGGGCAGAGTACGCACAAAACTCCCTTTGTCAACCTACCACCGGACTCACTCCATTCCAGTGCGTACTCTGCTACCATCCTCCTCTATTCCCCTGGTCAGGTGAACCCTCGAATGTCCCCGCCATCGACTACTGGTTCCAGGAGAGCGAGAGTAAAGTAAGTAAAGTTTATTTATAGAGCGCTTTTCACAGATACAATCACAAAATCACTTGCTTTACAAGGTACAACCACAATTAATATTCAAATAAATTAAAACAAATAAAAAGTCCAAAGTAAACTTAAGCCCAGTTAACTAAAAGCTTTTTTGAATAATAGTGTCTTGAGTTGCCTTTTAAAGGACTCAACAGAATCAGCCACACGGAGGAACAAAGGCAAGGCATTCTACAGTCTGGGCGCTACAGCCGAAAAGGACAGATCTCCCTGGGTTTTATAACGAGTCTTTGGGACAATTAAAAGACTTTGGCCTGCTGATCGAAGGGAACGACCTGGGGAGTATGTGCATAGCAAATCAGTGATGTATTGTGGGGCCTGACCATTTAAAGCTCTAAAAGTTAAAACTAATATTTTAAAATCAATGCGAAATTTGATAGGTAGCCAGTGTAGGGAGGACAAAATAGGGTTGATGTGAGCCGTCTGCCAGATCCTGTTAAAAGCCTTGCAGCAGCATTTTGTACCATTTGGAGACGATTTAGAGCAGATTTGTTAATAAAAGTAAAAAGAGAGTTACAATCTAAACGTGAAGAAATAAAAACATGAATTACCATCTCAAGATCAGAGTCCGTTAAAATCATCTTCAATTTAGCAATATTTCTTAGGTGATAAAAACAATTTCTGACCAAAATTCTCGAATGGCAGTCCAAAGACATTGATTGGTCAAACCAGACACCTAGATTTCTGATGTTCGACTGGACGGTGGATCTCAGAGGACCAAGGTGTTGGACAATTTGTGGAATTTTGTTGTCTGGGGCTATAATCAGGGTTTCAGTCTTTTTCGTGTTTAATTGGAGACAGTTACTAGCAAGCCACGATTTAACACAAGATATACAGTACTATTCAATAAATCTGTTAGTTTGTGGAACTCAGAATCATTAAACGAGCAATACAATTGTATGTCATCTGCATAAAAATGGTATGACACTTTGTTCAAATGTTTCAAAATATTTCCAAGAGGTGTAATGTACAGTAAAAACAGAAGTTGACCCAGGACAGATCCCTGGGGGACACCATTCAAGAATGGAGTTGCTTCAGACAATATATCATTTACATTTACAAAAGTTCTATCACTCAGGTAAGAGGAGAACCATTTTAATACAGTCCCAGCCACACTGGTTCCAGGAGAGCGAGAGGATCTGGGATGCGGCACACCACCAACTCCAGCAGGCCTTATGCAGATGTAGAACGACAGCCGACCTTCACCGATCTAAGGTCCCAACGTACCAACCCAGACAGAAGGTCTGGCTGTCCACCCGGGACATCCGCCTGGCCTGGCCTGCCCTGCCGCAAGCTAAGTCCCAGATTCATTGGCCCATTCACCATCCTCCAGCAGATCAATCTGGTTACAAATTCCAGTTACCACCTGAGTACCGAATTCACCCCACATTCCATGTGTCTCTCCTTAAACCTCATCATTCTTCTGTCTCTCCCTCCACAGAACCTGGCTAAACCGAAGACCCCCCTCCACTCCTTCTAGATGACGGTGCGGCCTATGCAATAAGTGACATCCTGGACTCCGGGCGTGTGGTGGACTACTGGAATATCTAGTGGACTGGGAAGGATAGGATTCCTGGGTCCCACGCAACAACATCCTGGATCCTAACTTATTGACACCTTCCACTCCAATCATCCTGACTGACCAGCTCCCAGGTGAAGAGGAAGTCCACCCGTGGGGAGGGGGGTACTGTTACAAACACGCCAGGTTCCGGCCCCACTCAATCACTACGCACACCCTCACCTAAATACTGAGCACATCCACCTGATCCTCTTCATCACCCAATCACCTCGGCACCAAAAATACCACACACACGCACTCAATAGATGTACGGTCTCGTTCGCGACAAGGTCTTACCTGTATGCTAACTCTAAGGACTGACTCTTCCTGTACTTACCTCTCTCCAGCGATTCTCCGAAGATCCCGATTCCCAGTGTGCGTGTGTGTGGTTCACCTTCCTCCTCTGACATCTTCACCCAGCTTGCATGGATCCATTCTTCACTCAACCCAACACTACCTGCTCCTCTGCTTGTGTCTATTAATAAACCCATCTGTCTGTTACTCCTCAGCCTGTAACAGTAATGTTAAAGTTCACATATTTTGATGTGTTTACTAACATACCAAAGCCACAAAAAGTTCGATTTTTATACGATTTATGATTTTTATTGTAGCGTGTTATTAAATATTATGTTAAAATTAAGATTTAAATGTACTAACTTCCAGCTTAATCATTACAAAGGTTTAATTACAAATATATTTAAAAACATGACATAGAAGTTTTAAGAGAAATGACAGTAAAGTATACACTTTACCATAAATGCTTGTCATACAGCAGTACATTAACCATATTTCAAAGCCAATAAAAGTAATTATAAAATGACATTTATAGATGTATTTAAGTTCTACTTGAGTTCATTCTAAGTTCAACTTGCATTTAATATAAATTTAAACTATAATACATTTTATATACGTGCATTTAGCAACATGTAGTTTCCACTTAAGAATTATTTTTCACTTGGAAGGAATGGAAAGACCTTCACCTTCTGCTTCTCCAGACGCCACTGATCATCCTGCTCCTAAACTGAAATTATGTGTGGGAACTTGTATATTTCTGATGGAAATGACTGGCCATATTGCAATAACAACACCTAAGAATTTTCCATTGTATGGTCCAACTCCCGCTTTCCCAACACGCCTGCAGTTTAGGAGAAAAATTTCCAGTTTAATCTGAAGCATCCTGATTATGACAACCAGCACAGCTTGGGTGTTGAAGTCAAATAAAATCCTAATTACATTGCTTGCAAGGCCAAGAATGTACAGTTAGCATCAGGGATTAATATAAGTCATCAGCAGGGGCTTAATGAGGGATGTTTTCTGCATATCACAGATTTGGCAGAACTGATTCACTTCACTCTTAAAGCCAAGCCAGTGGAAGTGGCCCCTGAAACGATCAACCGTCCTTTTAATCCTCAAAGGACCTCCTGTGGGAGGCAAATGATCCAGTCTCATTACAGTTTCTGCTTCAGAGTTCGGTACCACCAACAGTTCCTGGACACAGAGCCGACCTGTTGCTTCCTTGTTGAAGGGTTTCCAGTGTATGCTCCCATCCAGAAAGTGCATCATGGAAAAAATAACATCTCACTCTAGCTGTTTCTGAAAACCTGCAAAACACTTACAAATACATACAATACAATGTAATTACCCACTGAAAGAAACACTAGTGGCAGTAAAATACCAACAACTTTTATTCCTTTTCACAAAAATTATGATTACTTCAGCAGATTATTGATTAATAAAGACTTATTTTCATGTGGTTCCTCGCAAAATACCATGTTATATTACCTAAAAACTCTTACCATAGTTCATGAATTGTAAACTAAAACAGTTTGACATTTGCATCACATAAACAGCTCTATATTTTTGGCTTATCTGGTGTAGTAATTAAACAGCATTAAACTTGAGATACAAAGCACTCTCATAAGTTTTGTGAAACACAAATCACAATAAAAGACCTCAAAGACTGAACAAACTAGATAAAATGGGAAGATTGATTCAGCAGTTTGTATTACCTCATGTTTGCTTTAGGTTTGTGAACCATATAGCAAACCTCTCAGAACATTTCCGAACTGCCGTGATATAAACAATGACCATTGTATTAAACTGTTTTAAGAACAATGAACAAACTATTTAGTGAAAGACAGTTTGCATTAAAACTTCTGTGAAATGTGCTACAAGGAATGCAATATCATTTTGCAACCATTATGTAGACACATGCATGCTTTTTCATGACGCTGTGCTGTTAATTAAACCTGCATCTGGAATCAAGGAAAATGATATTGCTTATAGCACCTCTGTTGGTGTGTCATCTGTAAAATGCAGTGAAATAGACCTAGATCAATGTATTTCAGGTTCTGCACTAATATAGCCATGGTCACGTATTTCCAATGAGCCTGTGTTTCAGAGACATGGGCCTTGTTTCATTTACAGTCTGTTTATGTGGCTTTCAGAGGCACAGCAGAGGTGAGTTTAACTGAAGAGGTGTTTTTATAGGCCCTGAAGGGACTGTGATACATTTAACTTTCATTTCCATCTGCATCATTGTCACTTCATTTGATTTGATCAGAATGTCACAACTGGTAAAGAGAGGAGACATTAATCCTGTAAAACAATGAGTGCAAGGGACTTGCTCTTTTCTAGGTGTTTCAGAGCCACAGTTCTCAGAGTGTTTGAGGGCAAATTCATCCAGAAGTTATATACATCTGACAAAACCTCCTTTCGGGTCTTCATTTGTTAAAGCATGAGTTAACAAATTATGTTAACATCTTGGACCATTGTGGCTTGATCTGTGCAGATTTCTCTCCTAAATCAGACAAGGCAGCTTTTTCACTGAGGGAAGCAGTATTATGAACAGGGGATGTGTGTGTTTAAAGTAAAAAAATATCTTAATGATGGATTTGTTTCTTACAAACACACAGTTTCTCAAGATTTGAACTGATGGACTGTAGTGATGTGGATTACTTGTGGATTATTGTGATGTTTTTATCAGCTGTTTGGACTCTCATTCTGACGGCACCCATTCACTGCAGAGCATCCGTTTGTTGAGACACTGATGCAATGCTACTGTACATTTCTCCAAATCTGATGAAGAAACAAACTCATCCTAATCTTGGATTTTCTGAGGGTGAATAGATTTTCAACAAATTTTCTTTTCATTTCACTTAGTAATTTCAACTTCACCAATTATTTTGTTTCTATGACTTTCTAAAAGAGGAAAAATATTGAGCAATTAAGCTGTTTTGATCTGTTATTTTTAGAAAACAAAACACTATTACCAAACACTAATAATGAAAATAAAAAAAAATTAACAAAATGTGCTATCTTATGCATTGCAAACATAGCCGAGGAATATTTGCTGAACAGGATGTATTCCTGTGTTAGAGTTTGAGCATGCAGTGTGGCTATTCATGCAGTCAAAGCTATACTCTGATTTGGTTTTTCTAAAGTATTTTCTGGGAGAGGCAGTGCACCTAATTATTTATGATATTCCCTCTACATCCTAATTAGTCTTCCTGACACTGGAATTAAAAACAGGAGAGTTGTGTCCAATAAAAAGTCTTTGATGAATGGTCCTGCTGGTTTTCTTGGATTTTAGGTGCAGGTCACATCTGCTAACGTGCTCACTGCAGGAATATACAGCAGGGTCAACAGTCTGGTACCATAAAAACATCAAAAACATCAAAATCTGGGATTCAAAATCTAATTTAAACTTGTGGCCAACGTCAGAAATTGACTGTGCAATTTATTTCATTAATAATAGAAATATGTCACTTAAAAATGTAGATTGGAATAATTTGAAAATGTAAAACTGTCTTTGTATTAGTTTGATATAGCTTCAAGTCTTGCTCTTTGGTCTTTTTGCCTTATGAACTATCCATTTGTAATTTGGGAAAATTTATGCTACTTCACCTTATTTTTTTATTATTATTTATTTAGTTATTATTTATTTTAGTATTTTATTTAGTATTTTTTTCTCCTTTGATCACACTGGGTAAATAATTTTGCCAAACGTGAACATGGGAAACAATTTTTTTTATATATATATATGACACATAAACACATTTAAGTGAACCTTTGGTGACCCTAGTCTGATGGAGGAGAAGAGGGGCAGATACAGTATATATATATCTACTGTACGGCTTATATGATTTTCTGTGTCCGGTAATAAAAGATTCCTGTACCAAGCAGGCTCTGTTATCTATTCCAGTACAGTTTCTTCGGATGTTTGTGAGGTTTGCAGGGGTTCAGTGCCACGGAGCGGCGCAGTATGTGTGTGTGTGTGTGTGTGCCCATCTTTAACACAACACAGTCGGACAAGCTCCGTCCCGTAGCGAGATACCGCCGTTCATGTAAGTTGTTCTCAACAGAACCCGTTATTCTCCGTGAATGTGTGTGACTGGCGCGGCGCGGCGGGCTTTGATCTGGTCAGCTTGAGATACAGTGTGACAAACGCGCTTTTGTTGGAACGAAACAGTGTCGCGCGCGCATCATCGATCCTTTGATGCCCGCCGCCGTGCGTCGTTGTTTTAAAGCCGTTTCCCGGACTGCATTTGCTCCGTTTGGTCAACTTCTCCCATCCTTCGTCGCGCCAGCAGCCCGTTGCTTCATCCGTGCTCGGAACGAAAAGCGGATTTTATTCCTGAAATGCCTGATAGAAAGAGATCAGCGAGTAACGGGACACTGCCCCCAAACAGACACGTTTATCTGCCGTTTAAATATATGTTTTAATTTTTTGTCTCCAAATGAAGGTCTTGTGAGCATTTTTATTAGATTTTATTACCAAACAACCAAATTATTAAAATATTATTTAATTACGTGTGCTTAGACATAAATGTGAGTTGTTAAATTAATCTCAGTAAGACAAAGCAGCCAGCCATTACATTCAAATTTGTTTTCAATAAATATTTTTTATCATACAATAAATAAATGTAACTGTACAGTGTAAAAAATAAAGTAAATAAACAGAATATTCGAATTTACAAAGGAAGTTGCCTCCTATTTCAGTCTCTCTGCATCAAAACTTCGTTTAATTCAATTGTCCTTGCCGTTTCTTTGTAATTAAGTGAAATTTACTTGCAATTTCTGAGTGGAAGTACATTTACAACTTTTTTCTTTATTAAAAATAACATTGCAAACATATGACAAAATAACACAATTCTGGTGTGCTGCATGAGTTTGGACATTATTGAACTAGTGACAAAAAGTGTGTTTTGAGGGACTCAAATAATGCATACTTGAAACAATCAGGCAGCCATTGTCAATGTTTGAACAGCTGCTGTGGATCAGAATCTCTTTAATGTGCAGATAGCACGCCAGCTTCATCTGTGTGACATCAAATAGTGATAGTTCATTCATTACTTCATCAGACTGTAATTGCAGCGTAATAGACACTACTAACTTATCCTAGATATATGTTGTGTTTTGTTGCAGAAATGGCATACGCATGTGTTTGAAAAAAACTTTTGTTTGGTCGTGGCAGCATGTAGTTTTACTCTTGAAGTGTGTTAGGAGGGAAAAGACTTGATCTTCTCCTGTAGCGTCTCACAGTAGATGTCACATACATATAAATGTAACTTTAGAAATGTCTTGACTGTGTGATATCAGTAACAGTCAAACATTTAGATGCTGTCCAGACTGCTGATAGGGCAAAAGTTCAGTCTCTGGCTGACCTCTGATAGGAGATAACGCACACTGGACAGTTTCACATCAGCACGACTGCAACTCAGTTGCATAAATGTTCAATTTAGGCCAAAATATACGTGGGCATACAATATTATAAAATGCAGCCCATATCTATTAAATTAGTTCACAATAGTCAAAGATCATATTATATTATGTGGTTATAGTCTAATTAATAAGCTCTACCCTATAAATTGTCCTAAACGCTTTTAAAGATAGCTATGTGCATGTGTTTTTTCCAGCTTTGGCTGTGAATTATCGACTCTCTTGCACTTGTTCAGTGAGAAGAGTGTGTACTCTAGCATTCATACCCACGAGGCATCAGGTTGTGCGATTAAAAGACAGAGCAATGAAATCCTCCACAGAAAACACTCCACGCCGCTCTGAAGATCCACTCTTCCCTCAATTATTGAAATATTCCCTGAATATTTAAGCTGATAACGTACCTGTGTGAGAAAGAAAATGAATTATAGAAAACCTTTCTAGCACAGTTCATCACAGACTGACGGATCTATTACTGTTTCTGACACGATAGTCAAACTTTAGTGCATAAACAGAAATGAAAGGCTGTCTTAACCTGCGATGGTTTCTGTGATTGGAAATCATTTTTGATGGTGGTCTCCAGAGTTTCCTCACAGGTGTGTGTGTGTGTGTGTGTGTGGCAGATACCCAGCGTTGTCTGCATGCCATAGAGAGGTTACAGTCTCGCTTGAAAGAAAAGGGAGCAGACGTTCCTGCCGAGGAGAAGCTGAATCTTCTGACGGCTGTTCTGCAGAGTCCTCTGTTTCACCAGATCCTCGCGCTGCAGAAATCAGTGCAGCATCTGAAAGAGCATGTAAGAACAAAACACAACACTGCAGGAAAAAATACTTTGGTTTTGTTGGGCAAACAACAAACCAGTTCAAACAGAGAGAAAAAGAATAATTGATTTATTTACCCTCCATGTAGAAATTTCTAAGAATATTCATATAAGGTCAGGTGCAAAAAACCCATTCTCCTCTGACCTCTAGCATCAACAAGGCATTCTTTGTAAACCATAGAAATGGTTGTGCGTGAAAATCCCAGTAACTGAGCAGATTGTGAAATACTCAGTTCGACTCGTCTGGCACCAACAACCATGCCACGCTCAGAATTGCTTAAATCACCTCTCTTTCCCATTCTGACATTCAGTGTGGAGTTCAGGAGATTCTCTTGACCAGGACCACACTCCTGAATGCATTGAAGCTACTGCCATGTGATTGGTTGATTAGATAATTGCATTAATGAGAAATTGAACAGGTGTTCCTAATAATCCTTTAGGTGAGTGTATGTATATATATATATGAACCATATATATATAGCACAGAATGCTGCCTCGTGTCCTTGGTCGTTTCAGACATGCTGACATCTTAAGATTTGAGTCTCAGTTGATTATTCAGTCATTTGTTTTAACAGTCCGCTTTGAATCCTTGCTGCCCTGATCTGAGCTGATTGAGATTACGTGATTATTCAAATCACAAACAATGAAAAAAATACTGGAAAATATTCATAAGTAAGGCACAGCTTAATTATTTAGGGAGAAGCTTCGCTGGTTGGGCAGATTTGAGGGTTTTTGAGCTTTGTGTGTTCATGGAGAGTTTGGCACCGGCAGCCGTTTGGTCTGAAGTATGCGAGTTATGCTGGAACAGAGGAATGGAGATTACCAGATCCCCAGGGCCTTGCCTCTCGCTCTCTTCACTCATATACTTATGAACTGCAGAGTGGAAGGCTGTTAACAGCCCGTGTGGAAGAAGGAAACCATCTAATGTCAGTCTAAAAGTTATGGACTCGTATAGAACACAGCTAATAACCCTTTTGAAAAAAGTGCCCTTAACTGTATAGAATGTGCACTTGTAGTGTACTTCAAATCTTGAGTGTGTTTTTATAAAACTACACTTGCAGATAATATAATAGTGTTCATGAACACTTCTCTTTTGCCGAGATAATCCATCCACCTCACAGGTGTGGCATATCAAGATCCTGATTAGACAGCATGATTATTGCACAGGTGAGTCTTAGGCTGGCCACAATAAAAGGCCACTCTAAAATGTGAAGATTTACTTTATTGGTGGGGTCCGGGGGGCCGAAAACCAATCAGTATCTGGTGTGACCATCATTTGCCTCATGCAGTGCAACACATCTCCTTCACATAGAGTTCCCGTGGGATGTTGGTCCACTACTCTTCAATGGCTGTGCGAAGTTGCTGGAAATTGGCAGGAATTGGAACACGCTGTAGTATGCGCTGATCCAGAGCTTCCCAAACATGCTCAACGGGTGACATGTCTGGTGAGTATGCTGGCCATGCAAGAACTGGGATGTTTTCAGCTTCCAGGAATTGTGTACAGATCTTTACAACATGGGGCTGTGCATTATCATGCTGCAACATGAGGTGATCGTGTGGATGAATGGTACAACAATGGGCCTCAGGATCTTGTCACGGTATCTCTGTGCTTTCAAAATGCCATCAATTAAATGCACCTGTGTTCGTTGTTCATAACATACACTTGCCCATGCCATAACCCCACCGCCACCATGGGCCACTCGATATACAATGTTGACATCAGCAAATCGCTCACCCACACAACGCCATACACACTGTTTGCGATCTGCCCTGTACAGTGAAAACCGGGATTCATCCGTGAAGAAAACACCTCTCCAAAGTGCCAGACACCATTGATTGTTGCAAACTGATTGTTGCAGCAGCTGTCCGGGTGGCTGGTCTCAGACGATCTTGGAGGTGAAGATGCTGGATGTGGAGGTCCTAGGCTGGTGTGGTTAAACACCTGTGGTTGTGAGGCCTCTTGGATGTACTGCCAAATTCTCTGAAACGCCTTTGGAGATGGCTTATGGTAGAGAAATGAACATTCAATTCACAGGCTACAGCTCTGGGGGACATTCCTGCAGTCAGCATGCCAATTGCATGCTCCCTCAAAACTTGCAACATCTGTGGCATTGTGTGGTGTGATAAAACAGCACGTTTTAGAGTGGCCTGTTATTGTGGCCAGTAGTGTTGTCAAAAGATCCGGTACTTCGGTACCAAGTCGGTACTAAAAAGTACCTTTAAAAAGTACCGACAGCACCGAGGACTCGGTCAACCCGGTTCTTGACGCATACAGCGCTATGATTTCTGTGAATCAGAAAATGCGGACGGAATCTCAAAATGAAACCTACATTTTAATATGGACAGTCACAGAATTCGTAAAGTTAGCATAAATCAATCAAATCAAATCTCCATATGGACTAGTATCTGTAAATCTGTAAACCGCTGATTTTCACTGGTATCGTAAATTTGTTACTTAGGCAAAGGTAAACATCGCGATTGCTTTAGCAAACACCTTTAATAACCTGAGAAGTTTTTTTCGGTCCACACTAACCTGCAGGGTAGTTTATGCCAACTGCTGGCGTCTGGCTCTGTCTGTGCTGCTATAGTTACCAGAATACAGAGAGAGAGGGAGAGAGAGAGACATGAGTTCATGTGTGAAGTGGAGCAGAAGTCATTTTTGAAACGTGGACGAGCCAAACTGGAGGCCTAATCCTCTTACATGGGAAGACTAACAAACACACGCTCTCGCAGAGCTGACATAGTTTAGAGTGCATTCAAAGCTTGTGCACGACCAGCAACCGAGCCTGGGGTCTGCGGCTGTTAATCTGAAGAGCCTCTGGGAGACGTTTATGAACATTAATGTTTACTGCGTAGTCTGAAGAGCGGCCGTTCGTGTGCAGAAGAGCCACATAAAACCTGCAGAACCTGACACAGTTTGTTAAAGAGACAGTTCACCCAAAAAAATTACAATTCTGTCATCATTTACTCTCCCTGATGTCGTTCCAAACCTGTATGAGTTTCTTTCTTCTGTTAACCACAAAAAAAAAAAAAAAAAACACATTTTGAAGAATGCTGGAAACCAAACAGTTGACGGAAGCCATTGACTACCATAGTATGGCATAGGGATGCACAATATTGGATTTTTGACCCAATATCTAATATGCCAGTATTTTTCAACTCATTTGGCCGATGCCAATATATTTCATTTTGTTTTTCCAACTTGATGGGTGGATAAATAATAAATGACAGAGTTCTCATTTTTGGCTGAACTATTCCTTTAATGAGTCACCAACACATGAGATATTCATGTGAAATAGACTCACAAACACTGATAACAGCAAGGACAGAGCTGTAAATCACTGGAGTGCAGATCGGTGAAACTGAGCCGGAAAGACAATGGTTTAATAAGCAATTAACTTCAAACAAACAGCAAATGTTTTAAGGAAATGACTTTACACACTGCAATGTGAAGTGCTTGTTATTTTTCTCACAGAGAGATGCTTTTTTGGGGCACGTTTTGTCGTGGTAATTGATGTGAAATGGTTTGTACTTCATCAGGAGTGTGTGCTCGAGTTGGGGAGGGAAATAAAAAGTTAATTAAGCAGCTCCTGGATGTAATGAAAAACATGTGTGCGCAGATGGCTGGGAGGACAAATTATCACCCGAAATGATCAAAACAAATGAGTTTTCCACGCTCTTTCAGGGCTGTGTATATATTTACAGGCTCAGTGAAAGAAGCTGAATGCTTGGAACACACAGAGCGAGGAGTAATTTGGGCTGTTTTCTGTCACTCTTTCTCTCAGACTCCATATATAACTGATATGAACTGAAGGACAGCGATGAAGGATTCTCAGCTCAACCTTCATCTGAAGAGTACAAACACATCATCCGCTCCATGGCTCATGTGACACACAACATCCATCCATCTATTTATCCATCCGTCCGTCATTCCATCATTCAGTCAATAATTCTGTTGTTCCATCCATCCATCCATCCATCTATCTATCCATCCATTGTTTGATCTATCGTCCTATTATTCATACACCCCATTCAGTTATATTCTCTATATTATCTTTTTTTTTTTTTACATTAAAAATATAAAATAGAGATTACAGTATTCTACAGTGGCATTTTCTCCTGTTTTCCCCCAACTCCTGATGACATGTTGGGCTAAATCAAAGGGCATCAGGGACGAACTTTGTCCCACCAGCTATTTTTGGGCATCTCTGATGTAGATCATTTAAATCTTTGCTAAACAATGTTTAACTCTCATATGTCTCTTAAATAGTCAATAAGAAACCACACATTAAGAAGTTCACTTTCTGAGCACAAACCCAAATAGCTGTGTGATTGTGACTTTATTTGTTGTTGTTCTGTGTGTGCGTGTGCATGCATGCATGCATGTGTGTGTGTGTGTGTGTGTGTCTGTGGGTGTGTAGGGTCGGTACTGGACTCAAATCGACCTGCTGAAGCCGGTATCAGGTGGTTTGGGCTTCAGTGTTGTTGGTTTGTGTAGTGAGAACCGTGGAGAACTTGGCATCTTCATTCAGAAGATACAGGCTGGAAGTGTGGCATACAGGTCAGAACACACACACACACACAATTGTTTCACTGTTTTAGTGAGGACATTGCATAGCCTTCCACTGATTTTCTGTCAGGTTAATGATATTTATACCCTCTAAACTTACCCCAGAAACATCTGCAGAACACTAGATTTACATCAGATAAGTCTTTTTAACTATTTGGGGACCAGTCAAATGTCACAGTAGAGGGTTGTCAAAGTGTTTCTCCAAATAAGTGAGGACATTTGGCCCTCACAAGTATCATAAATGAAGTACACACACACTCATCCAGTCAGATGATCAGTGATTTGTACACACAACTCCTCTAGTTCATTCCCATTTTAAAAATAAAGATTACTCAAATTTTAAAGATCTGCTGCAATTCTCATTTCTTCCCTTTTAATCACAAATGTGTCACCAGTTCATGTCACGTCAGCTCTTTCCTGCTCAAAGTCCATGCTGAAGCTAGTTTGCTGACATGCTAGTGTTTTTTATCAGTTTGGTTTTTCTTTGTGAGAGCACATTTCTTCCTGCTTGTTATGTGCTCCATACAAATATAGATATATCGTACACTGTACTACAAAACGGTGTTGCATAATCATTCTTAGCTCAGCCATGAGGTCATCATTCACATTATTATTATTATTTTTTGGGGGGTAATTTTGTCTTTTCCTTGTGAATAATAATTACACTTTAGCAGACTTTTAAAAAGAGCAATTATTAGGGAAATGTACTTATATAAATACACTTAAGTGTGAACCGAAATAAATATTTTCAGACACTTATTTGCATGTTAATTGCAAACAAATGAAAATAGTACAGGACTTCTTTAAAGAACACTAAAAATCTTACTATTCAAAAACTTTTGACTGGTAGTGTATTATCTGCAAGCTTGACACCCTTTTCTCTGCAGTGATTGTGAGTTGATCTCAGTACAGTTTTGATTGTTAAACGTATGTTTCTCTATTCTAGTGATGGAAAGCTAAAGGAGGGAGATCAGATACTGGCGGTTAAAGGTCAGCCGTTGGATCAGAGCGTCAGTCACCAGCAGGCCATCGTTCTCCTGCAGCGAGCGTCGGACTGTGTGAGCCTCACTGTCACCCGCGGACCCGTCCCGCAGCTCTCCAGCCCCGTGGTGTCCAGGACTCCCAGTGCTGCCAGCACACTTTCAGCTCACTCCAGTGCGGTGAGACACACACACACACACACAACACACACACACACACACACACACACACACACACACACACATATAAATACCCCTATCGTCACATATACCAGTGTAGAGTCACTATTACTATTAATCAAACTTATGGTAGTTTTACCTAAGTTTCACTTCATTTTTGAGCATTTGGTCAGAACTTGGTGATTTTAGTTTTCGTTTAGTTTTCATTCTAATATTCTAATATGCTTATTTTCTGCTCAAGAAACATTTCTGATTATTATCCAGGTTGAAAACATTCGTTCTGATTAACATTTTTGTGGAAACAATTTGTTTGTATTTCAGAATTCTTTTATGAATATAACGTTACAAAATAACAGCATTTATTTATAATCAGAAATGTTTCTTATACAGCAAATCAGTATATTAGAATGATTTCTGAAGATCATGTGACACTGAAGACTGGAGGAATGATGCTGAAATTTCATCTTTGATCACATAAATTACATTTTAACTTATGTCCATAAAGAAAACAGTTATTTTTTAACTGTAATAATAAGTTGCAATTTTTTTATCAAATAAATGCTGGCTTGGTGAGCAGAAGAGACTTCTTTCAAAAACCTTCACAAAAGAAATAACTGGTCCAACCCAGCAGTGTCTGCTTCTATTCACGGTAAATAAGCGAATCGTTTTTGGAAGGTTACACGACTTGAATGACAAAAGCTGTGTTGAAAGTGGTATAAAAGTTCTGTTTCATGTGAATATTCCTGCTGTGCTTAGTGGGGAGCGAGACATAATAGAGATGTGACACAGCCCCTTTATAAAAGGATACGACCCCCTGCTGTTCTCCGTTTGGGATCGGAGATCTTGCAGTTTGTTTCAACTTCAAAGTTATTTTTTTCTAAAATCTGTGAACAGGATAAAGCACTCAAAGTTGTTAAGAGTAAAAAACAATAATAGTCTTTATTTTAAAAAGGTGTCTTTAATGTGTTGAGATTTGAGGTGCCCCACCCTGCTCGCTCAAAATTTTTACTAATAAGGCCCAAAGCATACCTATTATCTAACCACCACAGAGTAATGGGACTTCAAACTGGCAAGCTGTTTCGAACTCCAAAAGAATTTTGACCTGATTTTGTTGCCATGCCATCGTTTTTCGGACATCTTTATACTATATTTAACCAAAATGAAAATTGTGGGCTGAAATCGAAAAAATCAGGATGCGCTTGACCGATGAATGAAACTGAAAAAACTGGTGCTACAGTGATCTATTAGCCACATTATACAGTATTGTTGACAGAATTGACAGAATTTGAAAGCTGATACTTTGTTTCCTATTAAAAGTAACAAAGCTCAAAGCCTAGTGTGATTATTAAATGACAGGTGCTACAAATAATGTGAAGTGATGTTCATGGATCAACAGAAGAAGCACAAACTAAAAGACTGAGATCCAGCACTGTGTTTACCTGTTGTAGTTTATCCATGCTTTGTGCATGCTGGATGTACGGATTAGGACTTGAGTGATGAATACAACAGTCAACTGACTGCCATTTTATGGTCACTTGAACAACATGTATTATTAGTGAGATGTTTTCCAAAGAGGTAGAACAGGGGTCGTGCTCGCATAGGGCTGACTGCGTCACAAGTTGTTTTTTGGTCCCAGCTAACACGGAACATTCTCAGAGCATTAGCAACAAATGTTCCTCCAGCTATGTCAGTAGAACATTCATTTTTAAATGTTACTACTTGTTTCGGAATGTTCAGACAACATTCAAAAGTAACATTCTCATAATGTTGCAAAAATGTACAACAAAATGTTCCCCGAATGTTTTGCAATGTCAATTGCATCTTTTGAATGTTCAGGGAGTGTTCAGAAATATTCTGAAATGTTTTCATAACTTAATGGGAACTTTAGCAAAATGATACTAGAACATGTTTTGTTAGCTGGTTGCGTGCAGCAGCAACATCCACTGGATTTATGGCAATCTGATGTTAGCTGGCAATAATAACTGTTACATTTCTAACTAGTATTTTTCAGAAACCGATCAATCCGCCATGAATGCAAAAATCATGAACTTGCGTTTTAACATGCTTTTATATATATGTGCAATTATAGACCCACTGGACTCGATCGAGCTGGTGGAGATGATCGAACTGGTGAACGATGGAACCGGTTTGGGCTTCGGGATTGTTGGTGGTAAAACCACCGGCGTTATCGTCAAAAACATTCTGCCTGGAGGTATCGCTGACCAGGTAAGTGCACTTTTGACATTTTTATGCACTGTTCTGTTACCATTGGTGGTCTTTCTGGACATTGGTGGTCTTTAGGACAGTCAATTTCATTTGGTGCAATTAATTTGAAATAAAGCGTCATCTGTGTGTCACAGTTACTGACAAACTTGATGCAGGATGACTGACTGTGTGATGTAGGCTATAAATGCAATTATATCCCCCTAAAATTTGAGATATGAGTTAAAAAAGCCCCTTTATGGGTTTTTGTCTCATATTTATGTCATATGATATAGTTTAGCAATATCACAAAAGCAAGAGTTCTATTTTTCCTGAATATCTGCACAATTGCAAATGTGATACTGATTTTATGGAATAGTTCAATAAACAAGAAGTTAGTATGGTTACGTTTATACAATATTGTTAATATTGTTTATCTTTTTTTTTTTCTCAATTTCAATAGTTATGTACAAAGCCAGCACCAGAAATGATGTGCGTCTATGAGCTAAACACAGCACTGTTTTGTAACTGAATGAATCCACATATTTTAAACAGAGTGAGCGAATGATTCAGTGACTCATTCATAAAGACTCGTTTCTGAATGAATCAGCGATTTGAATGAATTGGTTGAATGACTCACTCACTCATTAAGACTGGCATTTAAACGTTTCATATTTAGAGTATAATTTTTTTATTATTAATTTCATATTTCAATATTCAATTAACAAAGCATTAATACCATATTACTATGATTATTTATGCAATGTTGAATCAAAATGTTTCTTTCTAAAGCTACTTTTTGTAATGTCTATTCAATGCTTTTCTCATTTAACACAATGACTTCAAATGATCCTTTGTGGGGTAATTGCTCAGTTAAAATCGATCTGCATTTAATTTGTGATTAATTGGTTTAGTTAATCAGCATATCATCTAATTAATTAGCCTGACATTTCACCTGACAGCCCTAAAAAAACAAAACTGAAGTCAATTCAACCCAGGAATAAAAACATTTACATTTAGCTGACGCTTTTATCCAAAGCGGCTTACAATTGCTATATATGTCAGAGGTCACACGCCTCTGGAGCAACTAGGGGTCTTGCTCCGGGACACATAGGTGTCTTACAGTGGATTCGAACCCAGGTCTCTCACACCAAAGGCATGCGTTTTATCCACTGTGCCAGCACCACCCCAGAAGAACATCATAAAATCTGTTTATGAAAATAACAGAAGTTCAAAGTCTCTCTCACTGGTTCTAGGATGGTCGCTTGTGGGGATCACTTCCTGCGGATCGGTGATACAGATTTGTTTGGTCTGAGCAGTGAGCAGGTTGCTCAAGTTTTGAAACAATGTGGAAACAGAGTCCGACTCCTCCTCAGTTGCGGTACGGCTGATGACGCTCCTGCCACCCTGCCGACCGTCACTGAGCAACAGGTTCAGCTGCACATGTGCCACATTGCTGAACACATTTTGCTCTTTTGAGATCGACTGCATTGACTTATAACCATGCAGTCTTCAATGAACAGTTCACCCAAAAATGAAAATGTGCTGAAAATGTAAGCACCCTCAGGTCATCCAAGATTGTACTGTAGATGAGTTTGTTTCTTCATCAGATTTGAAGAAATGTAGAATTCCATCGATTGCAGTGAATGGGTGAATGGGTGCCATCAGAATGAGAGTCCAAACAGTTGATGAAAACATAACAATAATCCACAAGTTATCCATACCATTCCTGTCCACCAATTAACATCTAGAAAAGACAAAAGCTGTGTGTTTGTAAGAAACAAATCCAATCCTTTAACACTTGAATCTTATCACATTCGAGGACCAGAAAGATCTGTTTATCAATATAGATATCATATTATTATTTTTTTTATCAGAATAGCAGAATTAAGTGAATATAAGAGTGGATTTCCATTCATTTATCTACTATACTTTGGTTTGAATGGATGTTGCAATTTTTGCCATGTCTTGCTATGCCCAAATTCTAATATGAAAAGTTGCAATTTATTAGGAAATATAGCAGGTGTTTTTTTTTTGTTTTTTTTTATATTGCCTTTCTCTAATAACATTAAGGGCCCTATTTTAACGATCTGAAACGCAAGTGTCAAAGCGCGAAGCGCAAGTAACTTTGTGGGCTGGTCTCGGCGCTGTTGCTATTTTCCCGGCGGGATAAATGGCTCTTG
This sequence comes from Carassius gibelio, assembly GCF_023724105.1. Taxonomy (NCBI): domain Eukaryota; kingdom Metazoa; phylum Chordata; class Actinopteri; order Cypriniformes; family Cyprinidae; genus Carassius; species Carassius gibelio. The sequence continues at coordinate 37,620,980 of NC_068402.1, read as the reverse complement.
CGCCCGGCGCAAATCTAAAATGGGTTGGTCTGAAGTAGCTTCATTATTCATAGGTGTGGTTTGGGCGTAACGTGAAATAAACCAATCGGAGCGTCATCCAACATTCCCTTTAAAAGCAGGTGCGCAAGTTCCATTATGGATTGCTATTATTATGGCGTATTTACCAGGCGCACGCCAGGAGCGGTTCACAGCCGAGAAGACTGATGTTCTTGTAAGAGCAGTGAAAGACAGAGAAGTTGTGTTGTATGGGGATGGGAGAAACCCACCCAAAATAGCGTCGGTTAAACAGGCGTGGGAGGAAATAGCCACAATTGTTTCATCGATTTTTTTTTTTTTCCTGGTTCTTGACGGACAAACCAATTTGTCAGATGTCCTTATATACATATATGTCTTGCCACTATCGGGCAAACAGGTCTGATCCTTAATTACTACAATTAGCCTGAATAATTTGTAAGCAAGATTTCACAATGATTTCCGTCATCTCATGTGTTAATATTTTTTTAGTATAACAATTTATGATTTGCAAAAATAACTGTAGCATCTGTGTAGATTACATGAGCAAAGTGTATGCGCGTTGTGCACGCTATACATTATGGTCAAGCATGCGCCCTTAAAATAGCATAATGAACAACGCGCAACGCGCCACTGACTTTAGACTAGGTTTTTTCTGGTCAGTGGCACAATTGATTAATGGAACAGCAAAATAGCACCAGGGATTGTTTGCGCCGGAACACGCCTCCTTTTTTGCGCTGAACCGCCCAGGGAGCGCAAGTTCATTCACTAGTTTAGCGACGTGCTTCTGTGGAGGGAAAAACGCGCTTTGCGTGGGTGCAAAATAGGAATGACACATGCGTCGGTGTACAAAGTCAATTGCGCTGGGTGCAAGATAGGGCCCTAAATGTCTTCTTGAGAATATTATTTTAATTACTAATCATTGCATTATGTCCTCAATGTCAGTCTAACGAAAGCCTGAGGCCAGTGCGACAAACCCATTAAGCTAGGAATAATAATTACAAGGGAATGTTTTCTTACCCTAATGAGTTTGTTGCAACTGGCTGCCGATCTTTAATGACATGGTAGTAAAACAACAGCACTTGAGAATTAGCAATAGACATGATGAATTATGTTTTGTGGTATTAGTTTGTTTCAAACCATTTCAAACGATGGTTATGTCAATGTCCTTGTTATTGTGTAATAATCTGTGTTTGTGTCTGCTGTCAGGGTTTTGAGGAAGAGGAACAGGATGCTTTCGGTGTGAGCTTGATGAAGAATGCTCAGGGTTTCGGCATCACCATCGCGGGGTATGTGGGGGACAAAACATCAGGTGAGCTGTATATCAGACTGTCAGTTATATGAATAAGCAGATCTGATGTGCAGACTAAACAGACTAATGGTTATTATAAGTGCTGTCAAACAATTAATAGCGATTAATCGCATCCAAAATAAAAGTTTCGTTTACATAATACTGTATATGTGTGTGTACTGTGTATATTGAAAGTGAAAGTAAAGTGAAAGTAAAGTGAAATACAGTCAAGTAATGGTGACCCATAGAATTTCTGCTCTACATTTAACCCATCCAAAGTGCACACACACAGCAGTGAACACACACACACACACACACACACACACACACACACACACACACTGTGAACACAAACCCGGAGCAGTTGGGAGTAATTTATGCTTATGAAGTCATGGCCTATACATTTATTATGTATATATATATATATATATAAATACACAGACATGCATATATTTGTAAAATATTTACATGTATTTATTTATATTTATAGAATTTATATAAAATATATATTTATTTTTATAATATGTGTTCATTATGCAAATATAACATATTTTTCTTAAATATATACATGCATGTGTGTGTTTTTATATATAGATAATAAATATAAACCGTACACATACATATACTATGTAAACAAAATCTTTGATTTTGGATGTGATTAATCATGATTAATCGTTTGACAGCACTAGTAATTGTATAGTTATATTAATGGTGTTCCGTAAGGCAAGCATCACTTCAATTATTTCTCATGCTCAGTCTGAAGTTTTAAACTTCAGCATTTAATATTTGTGCTGGACATGAATGATAACTCAGATGTGGCTTGTTGAATATTCATTTACAGGTGCATCTTAAAAAATGTGAATATTAAGGAAAAGGTCTTTATTTTTTTGTAATTTAATTGAAAAAAAGCAAACTTTCTTATATTCTAGATTCATTGCACACAAACTGAAATGTTTCAAGAGTTTTTTGTTTTTATTCTGATGGTTACGACTTGTAGCTTAGGAAAATTTAAAATTCAGTATCTCAAAAAATGTAATTATTTTCTGAAAAGATCAGTTAAAAAAAGATTTACAAAACAGAAATGTTCAAGATCTCCAAGGCAGGCTTAATGATGCACTCAATACTTGGTTGGTGCTCTTTTGTGTGAATTACTGCTTAAGTGCGGTGTGGCTTGGAGGCGATCAGTTTGTGGCACTGCTAATGATGGTAGAATAAAGTACTCCAAAATCTCCTGGTAGATGGCTGCATTGACTTTGAACCAACACCAGCTGACGTCATGGCACCTAAATCATCTCTGACTTTCAGAAACTTTACACTGGACTTCAAGCAGCATGGATTCTGTGCCTCTCCATTCTTCCTCCAGACTCCAGACTTTGATTTCCAAATAAAATGCTACATTTTCTTTCATCTGAAAAGAGAACTGTGGGCCACTGAGTAACAGTCAAGTTCTTTTCCTCCTTACCCCAGGTGAGATGCTCCTAAGGTTATTTTATTTTATTATTTTTTTTCTAGTTCAGGAGTGGCTTGGCTCTAGGAATGTGACAGCTGTAGCTCTTTTCCTGAAGACATCTGAGTGTGGTGACTCTTGATGCGCTGACTCCAGCTTCAGTCCACTCCTCGTGAAGCTCTCCCAAATTCTTGAATAAGCTTTTCCTGACAATCTTTTTAAGGCCCTGGTCATCCCTGTTGCTTTGATACCTTTTACTACCACACCTTTTCCTTCCGGTCAACGTTCTATTAATATATTTTGATACAGCATATTTTGAAGTGAATTGAATTTATTTCAGTTAGTTGCAAATGCAACATTTCTTTTTCATTTAATATTTATAGTTTTTTATTTATAGATATTCCTTACTGTCTTGTGTTCTGCGTGTTTGAGAAAATCCAAGGGTCTCTTTTAAATCTTATCCTGAAGACAGAGAGAATACTTGAAGATATTACAACAGAAACATTAAGCCGGAGCTGAGATCTAACTTTAGTTCGGTAGATCCTTTGTGTGCATGTGTCAGCCGCCGCACCATATTTAGAGTCAAAATCTCACTCATCCTTTCATCACAGTGCCATGAAGCCAGTTATTATATAAAGAGAGACTCGCACATCCCTGAAGCCCCTGTGTTTTTCTGTCTAGATGAGACAGTGTTTCTCACTCCAGAGGAAAACGCCACACCGTAGTCTGTCACCGCTTCACTCATCAGAGCTCCAGAAAGACCTAACAGTCAGAGACGTTTGCCATTTCACCACTGATATAAGCGAATCGACTCGCAGAGAGCGCCGGGTAATGCTGTCCTGTCTCTCTCAGGTCCTGTGAAGCTGTGCTCTGAGCAGGAACAGCAGCTCATGCAGAAGTGGAAGAATGAACTCGGCGCCTGCAGCCAAGTCTTTGTAAGTAACCCCTTTACGCTTCATCTTCTAAGTAGAAGAACTTTTAGTCACCCAAGAACTCTGTAAAAAAAAAAAAATTCTAAACATTAAAAAATATTTTTTTTTTATACAATGTGTACTTTGGCATTTCTTTGTAATTATTTGTGAAATTTGCTAGCAGTTTGAGTGAAAATAATTTTCATGAAATCCCAGTTTTCCACTATGCAGATTTTTCTCTATTTTTAAATAACTTGGTAATTATGTGTATGATTTGTCATTCGTTTGTGGTCCCAAATATTGTTGGCAAACCAAAAAACTTTATATGTAGTTTTTGTTATTATGTAAATGAGGAGTGACTGGGTCACATTTCTGCCATGGCAGTTCAAAGATAAAAAAGGTGGATGATTTTTATTATGTGTGCTTAACCAGCCAGCCCTTGTGAAATTTAATTCAGGTTGATGTTCAAGTTAATAAACTGAAAAACAAAGGCTTGCTTCAGACTGGCTAGCACTGGGATCTGGAAAGATTTATGATATTGTCTTGTTATCCTGCGCCTCTTTGTGGAATTGGACTCTTTGGGTTGTTCAACACCAATCTGATCTTAAACTGATCTTAAACTGTCTGATTCACTCTGATACTCTACAACTTGAATTGTAATATTGAATAATGCTAGTGAATGAGGGATTTTTAAAGTCTGTGATTGTGTGTTCATGTGTGTTCAGGTGGCTCAAGTGGAGAAGTTCAGTGAGAACAGTGGTTTAGGGATCAGTCTGGACGTGTGTGCCGGTCGTCACATCCTCCACTCAGTGCTTCCTGAGGGACCTGTCGGGCGATCAGGACAAATCTGTAGTGGAGACGAACTGCTAGAGATAAAACACATCTGTCTGAAACAACCTACCACCAACATGCATCAAACTAATCAAATTGATATAGAAATGTGGTCCAATAAGAAGTCTCTTCTGCAAAGCAAGACTGCATTTATTTGATCAAAAAAATACAGTGGAAACAGTTTTATCATGAAATATTATCATACATTTAAAAATATCTGTTTTCTATGTAAATATATTGTAAAATGTAATTGATTGCTGTGGTCAAAGCTGTATTTTCAGCATCATTAGTCTTCAGTGTCACATGATCTTCAGAAATAATTCTAAAATGCTGATTTGCTGCTCAAGAAACATTTCTGATTATTATCAATGAAAACAGTTTCAAATGTATAAGTCTGGGTGTGTTTGTTCAGGTGAATGGCATTCCCCTCAGAGGAGAGACTCATACAGAGGTTGTTGACATTCTGAAAGAACTTCCTGTTTCAGACGTCACATCTGTAATCATAAAGACTGAGTCCTGGCTAGTAGGCTATTGTGTGTGAGGATGCTGCAGCTGCCATATAATTTATAGCCTTTTCTCATAGCAGCTGGAATAATGAATTGAAGAAATTTAAATCTACATGAAAAGCTACATACTAATAGTCACACAATGCTGATGTTTTTAACATGTACAATTTGAGAAAAAGTATAAAACAGAAGTAACAGTAACAATAATTTGGGGTTTGATGTTATATTTGTTACTTAGCCAATCGTTAGATTCAATCACCATTGTAGCACAATTAATTGTAATGTTTTTTTCTTCAGTTTGTCAGAACAAAAGTGGCAGACTTGTTACTTAGTGTTCAGATGACACTATTTAGTGAAAATTTCTATTTGGGTCATATATTCCTAAACTTATGCTAGAATCTGTGTTTCCTAAGTACGGTATTCACTCTGGTGTGTGAACTGACAGCCATACATACTCCTCAAAACAATAGATTCATCTGAATGCTGGAGCCAAACTGGTCACAACCCACGCAAGGAAGATAATTCCACAAATAACAACAAATGCAGGTTTCAAATAGAAATGGTGACAAAACGGCAAAACTTATGGACTGCAGCTTTAATGTGAGTTAGTTGACATATTAGTTGCAAATTAATTGGATTAAGTTGACATGTAGTTGAAAATTAACACAAGTTAGTCGACATGCAGATGCAAATTAATGAGAGTTAGTTGACATGTATGTCAACAACATCAACCTGGGAAGCGCCAGTTTGGAGGAAGCAGTGCAGGCTCTGAAGGGAGCGGACCTTGGCACCGTCCGCATCGGAGTGGCCAAACCCCTGCCCGTAAGAAATACTAGGCTCTAGTTTTTTTTTTTTTTTTTTTTTTTCTAGATGATTTTGTTTTATTGAAACCCGTGGCTGCAGTAACAGGATTCCTTTCACAGGTTCTTTTAATTTTTCATGATGCGGGTCTGTAGTCCTTTAAGGCCTCAGGAAATGAAATCTTCTTGGAGGAGCATGTCTGTATCTTTGTGAAGAGCTCTCAGGGGCTGTAGTTTATCTTAACATCTTCAACTTTTCAAGGCTGTTATTCTGGGATTGTGTGCACATTTTGGCATCTTTGCTTCTTTTTCTCCTCCGAGTCTTGAGGTTTGGAGCGAGTGTGGTGGGTTGTCAAGTGCTGTGCAGGTCATCTTATCAGGCCTTTTTTTCTGAAGATTTAATCTCACGAGAGGCCCTTAGACTGTCTGAGCGTGCCTAACACTTTTGTTCTGCTCTCTCAAGTGCGATAGGGTAACACCACCTCTTATGGTTCAAATGACTCACTTCCAAGAAGCGGAGAAAGAAAAACGGAGAAAGCATTAGAAAGGCCTAATGGTTAGAGAGTTGGACTCGCAATCGAAAGGTTGTGAGTTCGAGTTTCGGGCCGGCAGGAATTGTAGGTGGGGGGAGTGCATGAACAGCTCTCTCTCCACCTTCAATACCACGACTTAGGTGCCCTTGAGCAAGGCATCGAACCCCCAACTGCTCCCCGGGCGCCGCAGCATATATGACTGCCCACTGCTTCGGGGGTGTGTGTGTGTGTGTGTGTGTGTGTGTTCACTGCTCTGTGTGTGCACCTCGGATGGGTTAAATGCAGAGCACGAATTCTGAGTATGGGTCACCAATACTTGGCTGAATGTCACTTTTATAATGGATTATATTTCTCATAGTTATGATGTGTTATAAGTCTCTTATCTGATCTTATCTTATCTTATCACACGAAGTGCAAATATGATACTGATCTTATACAACAGTTCAGTAAGACATTAATATTGTGTTATTTCAGACACAGTGTTGTCAATTTTGTTCAATTTTGCCAATGAAAATAAAGAGACAAAGCAGAAGTATGGGTCTCTGAGCAACACACAGCAGCATTTCGTTTCTTAATCCACATTTGAATGAATTTGATGAATCATTAGTTGTGTTGGACTTGGCTCTACACAGATCAATCGCTGTGTGACATCAAAAGTACTGCCAGAGCCATTCAGAACCACTTCTTTTTAAAAAGAAATCCTTGTCAGTTTCTCAATTTTTGTTGTGTTTATTTAGTTGATGAGAAGAAAACGCACAGGACATATTTACATATGTATTTAAATGTTGCTTTCATCAGAGTTTCACAGGATTTTTGCTAACAGTATACCACTGCACACTTATTTAAACTTTGCTTTACCTCTAAACGAAGAACGTAAAGGAACTTTGTTTTGAGTCCTACTTCGCTCCTGAATGAATCAAATGAATGAATGGCTCGAAGTGCAAATGTGATACTGATATTATACAACAGTTCAGTAAGACATTAATATTGTTTTATTTCAGACACAGTGTTTTCCCAATGAAAATATAGAGACAAAGCAGAAGTATTCGTCTCTGAGCAACACACAGCAGCATTTCGTTTCTTAATCCACATTTGAATGAATTTGATGAATCATTAGTTGTGTTGGACTTGGCTCTGCACAGATCGATCGGTGTGTGACATCAAAAGTACTGCCAGAGCGAAGATATCACACGAAGTGCAAATGAATGAATGGCTCGATGACATAATCATTGTGACATTTAGCACCACCTACTGGCATTATTGAAAATGTTATAAATTTGGAGTTCATGATGATTTTTGAGGGATTATTCTATCAAACTATGTGAAATGATTATTTTTTTTCTTCTTCTTCTTTTTGCCTTAAGAAAACTATAATTCCCCTGATGTTATGTCCAGATCGACTGCAGTGATTTGGAGCTGTCTGATGAAAAGGCATTTGAGCATCATTTTCTGGAGGAGGGGGAGGAGGAGGAGGAAGAGGAAGAGGTGCTGCAGTCGATGATTGCTGAACACAGCAGCGCTGATCTGACCTATCTGATGAGTGACCCCGCCTCCACACAGAAGGTGAACAGAGTCAGCAACCAATCAGATTCAAACATACACATTTCAGGCCCAATCAAATTACATCTTACACTTGGCTTACACTGACCAATCAAATACACAGATTTAGTCACCTCTGTTTTATCTTTCACTGCCCTTGTGAAAAAGAAGCATATTTTAATAACAGAAGTGTTTCTGACCCACTTGAATACATCATTAGTTCATAATGCATGTCATTTCATAACTACTTCGATTGTATTTGAAATATGGTTAAAATACTGCTGAATGTACTGACAAGAATTTATGATAAACTAAAATATACTTTAATATAATCTCTATTGAAACGTGTGTCATGTCTTTAAATTTAGAATGATGTAGTTGCAAATTAGTACACTTAAAATACTGTATATTAAACCATTTAAATATAATATCGAATAACACTAAAAGTTAAAATGATAATCAAGTACTTTGCATGTGCTTAAGTATGTTACTCAACATATTAAATAAGTGTACTTCTTTAAAACACAACAAAAGATTATTAAAACATGATGTGTATTTTAATGTACCTTAAATTAAAAGTTGATTTGACATTAATACAAAGGTCACTTTTTAAAAGTTTACTTAAGTGTGTTCAGAAACAGTCATGAAAGTGTCTCTCTTTAAGTCACTTAAGCGGGCTTTTATTTCATTGATACTGTAATAGATGTAATTACAGATTTTGAAAAATTTTCTTTCTAAAATGAAATGCATTTCTTTTCCACTCATGTAACAGTTCTTGAGGTCTTGAGAAGGAAAGAATTACGTTTTTTGACATAAAAAAGCCATTCAAGTAATAGAGCACAACTGTGAGGGAGAACAGTGGAAGGTAATAATGAGGGGAAAAACTGATCCTAGAAAAATCTCACCCGTTTATTTCCTAAATAAACGGCTGATGCGTGTCATCTGAACAGCCCCATTGACTCGCAGTGCTCCAGACCAGCGTGCCACGGGCCAGCCGCTCGCTCTCTGTGCTGGAATTTGCCACTATATTGTGTGGAGTCCCATCAATTGTGTGTTTATTTGTGTTTGTATGGCTTCTGCTCTGGGAGGCCTCTGCTCAGATTCATAGGCGAGTGATTCGGTCCCTCTTGAATCATTCTGTGCAAGCCAACTCGATTACAGCTGTATGAATCATGGCTACATACACAAACACGCTCCCCTGTCTCGACACAAATTGCTCTCTTCCATTATTGTGCTTCAGCAGGTCATTAACGCTGCTGTTTTCAGGAGATCATCTGCATCTGATTTGACTCTTATTGTAGATATAAATCAGTGGAGATTCTTACCCACAGAAGTTTTCCTTGAACATAATCTTTCATGTATTATCTCTCCATGGACACAAAACCAAAATCACAATAAGGCTTGGGTTTAATGAATGAAATATACGCGCTGTGTGTTTTATTGTGAACCGCAGCACTGTGTTGATTTACACGAGAGCGGCTCATTGTCTGTGTTCTCGGTGTCATGGACTCTACTTTGCATGATCTGTGAGTTGAGAAGTCGAATGTGAATTCGGGAACACAAGCCGTGCTAACCATTATTATTATTATTAATTTACATAAATAATAAATTACTCTAAATGTAACAAAGAAATTGCAATTAAATGAATAATTCACCAAAAAAAAAAACATTACCCCCAATATTTATTAATAGTGTAATTTTATTTCTTTATTATTGCAGCTCTTTACCATAAAATGAATCTCCAAAAAATATATATTTTTTTATAATTATATATATATATATATATCTGTCATAACAGTGACATGTCTGTCGTTTCTATATTGTTAATAATAATAATATATTTTTTACATTTTTAAATTTGATCAACCAATTACAGTTCCTTTTTCCCCCAAATCGTGCTGCTGGCATTAAACTGAACCTGCTCAGAATAACTTCATTATAATAGAATAGAATCCCGCTCATGCTGCTGACCTCTTTCTTCACTCGCTGTCCTTGACTTCAGTCTTTGATGAGGATTCTGACCTTTTCTCCTCTCAGGAGGAGGATTTTCCTCCAGATGAACTAAACGCCGGCGCGGCGGGGAGCAGCTTCGAGAGGACCGTCACTGTGGTCAAGGACACCTTCAGTCTTGGTCTGAGCACCACAACGTGTTCCACACACAGAAGCACACTTTACTAGGCTTTTAAAAGAATACTTATTACGGAAATAATATACTCTAAAAGAATAGACTTAAGTGTGACCAGAATGTAATGTTTTCAGACACTTAACTGCATGTTAATTGCAATAAAAATAAAAATGTATTATAGTTTAAATTTATATTTAATCCAATTAGTTTAACTTTAGAAGGACTTAAGTACACATGTATATGTCATTTTTAAGAGGTATACGTATTTTTTAAGTTATATGTAACTTCAGTTCAGATTACATTTACTGTGATGTTAATCTGTCAATGTTTAGAATAGAAAATGTATATTTTATATTGTATATTATATATATATATATATAATCCATTTAAGAGAGGCATCAGCATCAGTATTTGTATCTGTGGTTTTTGCTTTCATTTATAGTACTTATTTAAAAGATGCCAGTGTACAGAAATGTAATTATATTATAATATAAACCCATTTTTCTACAAAAATATTTGTTTCTACATTAATTCAGTGTTAATTCAAGTTCAGTGTGAAAATATATTACACATTTTACACATTTTAATCATAGATGCTACAAAAAAAAGTGCAATGATTTAGTTTTATTATTGATTGACAGTCATGTCTCAATTATTTAAAATGCATTGAATTAATGGTCAACTAAAGTACTATCAACTTTAATATAATATAAACAGAAAAAAAAAATGATTAAAACCTAATTTAAAATCCATTTTACAATAAACCTTCTTTTTTTTTTTTTTTTTTTTCAAGTGCAAAGGTAACGTGAGCTCTTTCGAATAGGAACATTACTCTGTATACATGCAGCAGGTGATGTGATGAGAGGTTTTCCCCAGTCACTGATTTCACTAATGATTATGATGTGGATTTGGGCTGCTTTTATCCCGGAGCAGCGATTCAAAGCCGTCTGTTTTGCAAGTGTTCGCTATTAGGATAAGAAGATTTCAGCTGAGGGAAATCTTGTGTTCATGAGTCTGCTTTAGATCCACACTCGGCTTTACTGTCACAGGTGTTAATGGACTCCAATTCTTGATCTAGAAGATTGCAAATTAAAGTGCATTTAAGTTCCTGGCACGCTGACTTAACAACATCCACTACTAAGTGTTCCTCACGGGAGACCAAGATAACCATGCATTCCTCTAATAAACATACACATATGCTGGTAAATCAGTTCATTTTAAATCTCACTTTAGCTTTAATGCCGCCTCTGTAGGAACTATGTGCAGAGGTTCCTAATTCCATAATGTCTGCATCTGCATTCTATTTAATTTATGTATTATAATATAATATATTAGTAATCAGTGTTTGGAACGCTACCTATAGAATTTTGTTCTTAACTTGTGTAAGGGAAACAGGTCAATTTAGCTCAAAGGGAATCATTTAAGATTTTAAAGGGAATTTGAACAGAATCACTGTTTCACGGCTGTTCACGGAGACGCGCCTGCGGTTCAGTGAACGAGCCGTTTAACATCAAATCTGCGCTGGATACTAATATCCAAACTATAGTGAAAACACTATCAATTAGCACAGTAACAAGATCGGCAGTTTAAGACATTAACTTGTAAGCACAAAACACAAGATACTTCTCTTTTCAATATGAATAAGGTTTTATTAGATAAATCTAAGACATATAAACTAATCTAACACATAAACGCACGCACACACACATTCACACAAGTTGCAGGAAGGTCGAAAGTTAGGGAAAGATGAGTTTAAGAGAATGGAAATATGGAATCCCAAGTTAACAGCAATACGTTACATTGCATAGACATGAACAACCATCAATCACATAATTAGCGCTCGCATTGAGTTCCTCAATGGGGTTAAAATTATATTAGATACACCAGCACAACAAATATCTGGGAATACGTTGCCTTCGTTTGCTGTGAAAGGGACTCCAGTTGAAAGGGGTATCCCGGTGTCGCTGATTGGCTGGAAGTTCAGTAGTGGCTGAAGTGACGTCTTGGGAAGCCCGTGGTTGGGCGTTGGCTGAAAGTGCAGAGTCGTGTTCGCTGGTTGAAGTTGAATGGACGTTACAAAACTTAACTCAGAACACGAAACTCTCAAACGGAAAAGAAAAGAAATAAAGTTTGACGAGACTAGGTTGTGTTCCTTCTCATCGTGGCATAGTAGCAGCAGGCAGGCACGCTGGAACCGCGCTCAAAGAACATTGATGACTAACCGCATGGCTAGATGCTAAAAGCTAAAGCTAAGTAGCAAAGCTACAAGCTAAAAGCTAAGAGCAGGCATGACTGATAGCACAAGCAATGCTAGACTAAAAGCCGACATGGCTAATAGCAGCAGCTAGACTAGAACTAAAAGCCGACTAAAAGCCGACATGGCTAATAGCAGCAGCTAGACTAGAACTAAAAGCAGACTAAAAGCAAAATTTCATGGGATCCAAAGTATTTAAAACTTCCTTGTTGGCCACCCCTCAAATGTTGCCTTGACCAATCAGATATGTTCTTGGGGTGGGTATCATAAATCATTTGTTTATCTTACCAAGCATGTGGTTCTTGCCTCACAGGGTCTAATTTTGGACATGATTCCTATAACATGATTATGATATATTTTACAAATAAATGATTGTCAGGACAATATCAAGCAAGAAAATGCGATTATTTCAATACTAGACATGACTAGGTATCCTATAGTTATCAAAAGACATACACAATAAGTGATTATACATGATAGTCAAATGTGTGGGTTACACGTAAATGAATATGGAGTTAAGCAATGGAATGATTCATTCATGAGTCTTTTTTGAGTTAATTCTGGTCCATATATAATGTATAAAAAGGGTTTCTTTGCCATTCTCTGGCAAAGGACTTTTCTGTGAAGACAAAGGTTTAAAGCCCTTCCCCCTTAGGAATTTCAGTCTGGTTTCACTGGCTGGGGGGGGGGAGTCAATGCAAGTATTTAACTTGATCTCCTGGGTTTACATGTGATGTCCAGCGTTGCATTCCAATCACAAACAATAAATTTGACAATCTCTTCTTCGAATTAAAATTGTCAATAATTGTTCTATTGGTGTTAATGTTGAAAGCTGTTGTGTGAACAAGTTGGTTGGTTGGTTATCTTGCTTGGTTCTTGTGGCACTAGAACTGATTTATGACTTCCTGAGGAATTCAGCTCATGTTTCAATGCACACAGCTCTGATAGACTCTTTGATTTGTCTGATTTGACTCGTTTCTGCTACACTTGAATAAAAACTTCAAAACACAGTCAAATGTCGTCTAAAATAAAATTAAAAATTAAACATGCACATATAAGGTAATAAATAAGCATCATAGGTTAAAATATAATGTATAGTAATAAAATTGTTGCTGTGTTGGATTTCTTTGAATTGCATTTCAGTAAAACCTTCTCGTCAATTGTTTCGAATTCTAATCCCAATTCTATAGTAATTTGTGGTGTTATTCATAAATTTAAATTAATACAAATATTTTTGTTAATTGAGATTAATCTTAAATAAATTAAATATAAGTTGTATATGGAAAACCTTAAACTAAAAAATGTAATAAAAAATAATTAGAAAATTTGCTTTGGTAACTAGCTGAAATAAAATATGTCTTACTTAAAAAGGAACTAATAAAATGATAAAGGCACAAATAAAAGTACTAAGACAAATTAAATAATGAAAACTGAAAATACAAAAAATAAGTCAATTAAAAATATGAATAATTAATAATGAACATTTATTTAATGCTGAATTAACTCTGATTCCAATAGAGTGCATTGACAATTCAATTCACCCTTCTTGGTAATGACAGCAATCTGATTTTCTATGAAAAGTTGCTACTTTATTTTCAGTAAAAACCTTCAGTAATCAATGGCATCCGATCATATTTACACAATGTCCAATAATAAATTCTCTTTGTATCTCTTAAACATAGTTTATTAAATTGTGCTGGTTTAAGATGACTTAGAAAATGATATTGCTCCACACACTCTTATGAAGACATTTTTAGGGACAACCTTGATCACATAATTTTAGAAACCGTATATTGGTTTTAAATGTAAATTTCTTGCCATGAACACAGCAAAGGAAGCTGCGTGGCATTAAAACAGCAGCCATCACGTCCAGTGGTGTGTGTGTTTCAGGCATGACGGTGTGTGCGCTGAAGGACGGCCGGGGATGCTGATCCGCAGCATCATTCACAGCGGCTCCATCAGCAGAGACGGCCGGCTCGGGGTCGGGGACCTGATTCTGGCCATCAACGGAGAACCAAGGGGATTTGTGAAAAGTGTGTTCATCCCATAGGCGTAATGGTTTTTATACTGTACAAGCTGTATATCCTATGGCTCTACACCAACCCTACACCTAACCCTAACCCTCACAGGAAACTTTGTGCATTTTTACTTTCTCAAAAAAACTCATTCTGTATGATTTATAAGTGTTTTGAAAAATGGGGACATGGGTTATGTCCTCATAAGTCACCCTCTTCTTGTAATACCTGTGTCATACCCATGTCATTATACAGAGTTGTGTCCTGATATGATACAAAAACAAGAGCACACACACACACACACAGTTTTTCAAAAAAGGGCCCCATTAGTTAAGGACCCTGGACTACAAAATCAGTCATAAGGGTCCATTTCTGAATAAATAATCTTTCATTATTACATTTTTCATACTATTATATGTACATAAAATTATAAACATATTTATCAGTTTTGCTGAGGAAAGAAACCAAATGAAAAGGCTGCCAATTTAATACAATTAATTACACAGTAAGTTTATTAATTATCCATAAAAAGCTCATAAATAAGTGTTTGTTTGCTGCATAAACTACATTGCTCAAAAGTTTGATGTCAGTAAGATTTATTTTTAAGAAATTATTACTTTAATTCATCCGGGATAAATTGAATTGATCAAAAGTAACGGTAAAAATATTTGTAATGTTACAAAAGATTTATATTTTAAATAAATGCTGTTCTTCTGAACTTTCTATTCATCCAAAAAAAAAAAAAACTGAAAAAAATTAATAAATCATGGTTTCCACAGAAATGGAATGTTTTCAATATTAATAATAATCATGGTCAGGGCGTATTTTAAGGGTGCTTCCAATTCAATAGAGCCATAGCAGAGCTGAGGATTTACATTCACAATAAAAGGTGAACCAGACCGTCATAAAGCAAAGCTTATCAGTGCCCAGCGTCTGGCAGCAGAGAGCTTGTGCTTTATTCTGCCTCCCGCTGTCTGTAAACTGCTCTTCGGGTTTCCAGATCCACAGGTGCTGCGGGGGACGAGCTGAGCCCCTTCTCTGTGTGAGTACCGTCTTCATCACACTGTCTGCTTGCATCGTTTTGTTCTGTCGCTGCAGAGGTTTTGGAGAATCTGATTGTTCGGGCCTCCCACAGCACTGCTTCTATTCTCCTCTAATCGTGAAGACTGGAAGCAGTTCTGTCCTGCTTTCCTCACACTCGCCTCAGTCCAAAGCTGTGTGAGCTGCTTTCTTCTGCTCAATGCATTATTGGGTTTATAGAGAACTAAAGTCAAGTCACAATTATTACAGTTATATCAGCTAACTATTGATATTGTGAACTATTATCATTAAAGTATTTTACGCAAATATAGAAATGCCATGAAATGTACATTCTCGTGCAGTAATGAACAATTAACTCCAAAGTATAAACACTTCAAGATATTCAACCAACTCAAAGTATCTTGTCATGCAAATACGGTAGTAATCAATTAAATAATAATAATCAGTGTTGTATGTTATTGAAATATTATACACAAAGATATAGGAACTAAAAGTAACAGTAAAGACATTTAGACTCACTGGCCACTTTATTAGGTACAGCTTGCCAGTATTGGGTTGGACCCCCTTTTGCCTTCAGAACTGCTTTAATTCTTCATGGCATAAATTTAGCAAGGTGTAGGAAGCCTTCCTCAGAGATTTTGGTCCGTATTTACATGATAGCATCACGCAGTTGCTGCAGATTTGTTATCTCCCGTTCCAGCACATCCCAAAGCTGCTCTATTGGATTGAGATCTGGTGACTGTGGAGGCCGTTTGAGTAAAGTGAACTCATTGTCATGTTCAAGAAACCAGTCTGAGATGATTTGAGCTTTGTGACATGTGCATTATCCTGCTGAAAGTAAAAATCAGAAGATGGGTACACTTTAGTCATAAAGGGATGGACATGGTCAGCAACAATACTCAGGTAGGCTGAGGCGTGTAAACGACGCTCAATTGGTACTAAGGGGTCCAAAGTGTGCCAAGAAAACATCCCCCAAACCATTTCACCAGCACCAGCCTGAACCGTTGAGACAAGACAGGGTGGATCCATGCTCTCATGATCTTTAAGCCAAATTCTGACCCTATCATCTGGATGTTGCAGCAGAAATCGAGACTCATCAGACCAGGCAACATTTTTCCAGTCTTCTATCGTCCAGTTTTGGTGTGTCTGTGTGAATTGTAGATCTGTTTCCTGTTCTCATCTGACAGGAGCAGCACCCGGTGTGGTCTTCTACTGCTGAAGCTCATTTGTAATTTCAGGGTTAAACGTGTTGTGTGTTCAGATATGGTCTTCTGCATACCTCGGTTGTAACGAGTGGTTATTAACGAGTTACTGTTGCTTTCTATCATCTCTAACCAGTCTGCCCGTTCTCCTCTGACCTCTGACATCAACAAGGCATTTTCATCCACACAACTGCTGCTCACTGGATATTTTCTCTTTTTCTGACAATTCTCTGTAAACCCTAGAGACGGTTGTGTTTGAAAATCCCAGTAGATCAGCAGTTTTTGAAATACTCAGATCAGCCCGTCTGGCACCAACATCCATTCCACATTCAAAGTCACTTAAATCCCCTTTCTTTCTCCATTCTGATGCTCAGTTTGAACTTCAGCAAGCCGTCTTCACCACATCTAGATGCCTAAATGGCGCCATGTGATGTGAGGCCGGTTAGCAATTTGTGTTACTAAGCAATTAATCAAGTGTACCTAATAAAGTGGCCGGTGAGTGTATAATGTTAAAAAATATTTATATTTCACAGAAATTCTGTTAAAATTATTAGTAGTAGTAGTAGTAAAATATTAAGCAGCACAGTTGTTCTGAACATTGACAAATTATGAAGTCTGGAGTAATGGATGCTGAGGAATTTAGTAATGAAGTGTAATTTTAAATATTTTAAACTTTAATATTTAAAATTTGAAATGCATTTTAAAACTGAAGTATAACAGTTTTATATAATTATTTATTCAGTTATATATTAAGAATATTTACTGTTTTTACTGTATTTCTAATCACATAAATGCAGCCTTGATGAGCAGAAGAGGATTCTTTCAAAAGAATTAATAAAATATTTGAATGGTACTGTATTTCTTTGACAATATTATGATCATTAAAAATAATCTTTAAAAAAAAAAAAAACATTTCTTCACAACATTTTAAACTGAAATAAAAACGTAAGACATACCTGCAATATTTTTAATTTTAGAAGTGTGTGGGCATGGTAAATAAAGAAAACATTCATTCACACCAAAGTAGTGAATGATTTTAAATTCACCCCATGTTCACTTAAAACAGAAGTGTCTGAGATCTACACCACAGAATTGCAAAAATAATGATTGCTGGCAGAGTGACTACACTTTTCGAGAGAGTCACTCTACAAATGGCTTCCTTATGGCATACTTTATTTATCTTAACATTAAGCTGCCATCGCAGAGTACTTCAGTTTCGTGGCAGTATTTTAACTAATATATTAAGGCAAATTTGAATTGTACTGCATAGTGGGTCTAATGTAAAACACTCACTTTCCAGCCAAACTCAATTATGCTGCATTTCCTCATCAAACAGCATTGAGCAGGTTGTTGTTTCCTTGGTAACATGCATTCATCGTTCATCGTTAACATTCCAGGCCATCACTTCCTCCTAACATGGTGTGTATTGTGTTGTTCATCTTTGACTAACATCTCTCTCTCTCATGTCAATGATTTGATTTCCAGCCATCGATTCTCGGTCATTAATGAAGCGTTTTCACTGAACGTGTGGATAATGAATATTTGATTCATATCGATGTGCCGTGACTCCTAATGTCTTGATCTCTCCGCCTGCATGCATGAATTGTTCAAAACAAGGTTTGATTTTCCTCCATTAGATCTGTCATCTTCACTTATAGTCGAATAATGAAGCAAACAAGCTATTTCTGTTTTGACCCCTGATCCGGAAACATGACAACTCAAGCTAAATTAAAAGATTAATGATTTCACCTTGGGAAGAGATAGGCAGATTATATCACATACATCACCCACTTCAGAAAAACAAAATATGCATCAATGCCAGTTAAGCTTTAATTGAATTAATTTGTTGATTGACTCACTTTTGCATTTTTGGAAACTATTTTCTGTGGCCATTAAACAACAAATGCCATTGATTGGGCTTAATTTGGGAGATTCCTTTGGAGTTTGATTACACCAGTGTTGATGACAGGTCTGATGAGTCAAATGTCATCATAAACTTATCAATCTTGTGATTGTGTGTGTGCAGAATCACGTATGTTCCTGCTGAATATTTAGAGGAATACAGGGCGAGTCAGCATCTCCAAAGTGTTGATGTCTCTGATGGCAGAAACAACACTCAACAGTAGTTACTCCATTCACACTCCATCCTGTTAGCTCTCGCTGACTCATGGACATAAAATGAGAACTTTGTGTTTGTGTGTTTAGTCAAATGGTCTCAGATCTTCCAGAGAGAGAAGATGGAGAAGGACAGGAGAGTGAATGACAAACAGCAGCTTCCAACAGCTGGAATCTACCACGGAGGTGAGGACAGATCAATGCACATGTAACTGGAAAACGCGGACATGTCTATTGGGAATGGATATGTATTAGAAACTGGTTTCTGTTAGTATTCTTATTATACTTCTCACTGGAGCAAAATTTGGTGAATTCATTAGGAAGGGTCTGAACATCAATCTGACCAATTTTGGGTTCTCTCACTCGAACCTGTTCCTCCATATTTCATCAGATCCTCCCCAGATTTTGGTCTGATAATATTGAGACTCAGCTGAATATGAAAATGCCCATCAGATTTGGCACTTTATACGTTCATATTTTTCTCACCAAATATTGGCTCAGTATTGGATCAAATATTGGATATTCAAACCATGTCTGACCGAAGTTGAATTGAATGTACAATTTACACATTTTCACTGGTTCAGTGGTTAAAGCTCTTGGCTTATGATCACAATGTTTTGAATCAAATCCCACATGGCAAAAATATTTAAGGCTTGCAAAGTTTGATGCTGTTGGGTCAGAAGGTTGGATCATGATGATGAGAAACTTATCAATGAAGACAACTGTGGGAAAGTCATGATAATGTATTGATCATAATATTTTGCATTAGATGTTAACTGAATAATCTTTGTGTGTTTGCTCAGAGTGGAGTTGCACAGGGAAGCTGGGAAATCTCTGGACATCAGCATCATTGGTGGGCGGGGCATGGGTAGTCGCCTTAGCAATGGGGAGGTGATGCGGGGCATCTTTATTAAACACATCCTGGAGGAAGGTCCGGCGGGACACAACGGCACACTGAAGACAGGAGACAGGATTTTAGAGGTACACACACACACACACACAATTAATTAAATGTATAAATCATTATTAATATATTAAGATAATACAACTCTAAATAAAATGCTAGAAAGCTCAAAATCGGGTTATACATAGAGATCATATTTATTTTAAATTTTCTCTCAAAATTGTGTTTATTAAAAGAACATACAGTTCGTGAAATGTCTGGAATTACAAAATTAATTGTATTCAATTGCATATTTCCAGTTGTTGTTAATATAATTAATAGGTTAATAAAAGTTTGAAAGCAAACTGCTTTGTCAAAATAAAAAGCTAGGAATATCTTAAATTAGCTGACCTAACTTTCTAACTTAACACAAACTCAGTGGACAAATTCACTTTTACTTATAATTGTTTGAAATGTAATTACATTTGTCAAATGTCTATTTAGTTTTAATTATAAAAAGGCACAGCTTCACCCAATATTTGCATGTACGCTGTATTTTTGTGCTTATTGGAGTGTTGCATTATTAGTTTAGCATTATGCTAGTGTCAAACTCCATTAGACTCGATTGTGAATCAATTCACCTGTCCACTTCCTGTGAGAAGTGCAATTTGTGAGGAACATAATGTAGAGCATTGCAAATGAGGTTTGCATTTCGGTTCTCATATCATGGTACAACAGTAAATAGTATTTATGAAATATTTAAACATCAAGTTGAAATGTTTCTTGCATTGTTATGACACTCCTAATTGAACTTTTGTACTCAGTGAAGCGGTCTACACTGGAAGTGGTCATACACGGCATAGTTTGAGCAATTTTCTGCTCGCTGTCTGATTTTTTTTTCCAATCATAATGTGGTGTAAATGATATCTCAAAATCAGTTGATGCATTTTTACATTGCATGCAAGCATATTAAAAACACAGTGGTGTGAAGTGTGTGATATTGTCAGAAGAATCCCTATGAATATATTTTGAATCTTTAGTATATCGCTCAGTACTAGTACTAACTTTAACTAACATGCGTCCCTGTGCCAAAGTGTCAGGTAGTTTCTGTTCGGCCCTCTTATCTCCGCTCCCAGCATCCCTCATTCAGCTCGGCTTAGCCTTAAGGTCTGCCAGTAATTCAACTTAAACACATTTACGAATGATATTTAATAAGTAACGCTCCATTTATGGCCCTCCAAAGTTCATCCGTTTTGTTGTTAATGTCCCGAGACACGTCCTCCACTTAGTTTGATTTACCCGCAGGCCTCTTTTTTAAACAATGGCACTTCTAGTTTACATATTAGATGTTTTAATGACTCGTCTCGCAGGATGAAATGTGTTTAAGCTGATATCCTGGCGCAGGGTGAAACTGGCTGCTAACCTTCTGTGTTGTGCTTGTAGAAGCCTCCAGCAGCCCAGCTACAGCTGAAGCGCTCAGAGCAACCAAGAAGTGTGCTAAACTGTACTCAATCTGCACTTGTAGTGTGCTTCAAATCTTAAAAGTATTTTTTTTTTTTTAAAGCTGTACTTGCAGATAATAAAATATTAATGAACTTAAAGTCCACTCAAGTCACTTTCATCACTATTTCTTTATCCACTTAAGTACACTTTTAAAAGCAATAATGTCAAATTTAAAGTTTTACTTTAAAGTACATTTTAATTCATGCTTCATCCTCTCTTAACTACCATTTTAAATCATCAATTAAGTTTTATTAATCTTTTGTCATGCTTCAACCACTTAACTAAGGTTGGTTTCTTTTTAAAGAAGACAATCAGCAATTTTTTTATTGAAGCATTTAAAAAGTAATAATAAAGTGTAACATTTTTTACAAGTATGAGTTTACTTTAAAGGAAACACTTTGTACTAAAATGTGTTTATTTTATGTATAACAATATATTTTTTAATCTAAAATAAAATCAATCAATCAAAAAAACTTAATTTTTTGCAGATTTTCCAAAGCTTTCAAATGATTTCTAATTAGGATGATTACTAAAATATATGATGGTTTCCAAAAAGGCAATTGAAACAGAGCACCAGACAGCTAACAGTGTTGACTAACATACTAAAGCACTTGATTATCATTATACCTGTAGTGTGATATTGTTATTCAATATTACATTTTAAAGTTAATATGTTTTAAATGTACTAAATTGCAATATCATCAATACGAATGTTTAATTACAGATAGATTCAAATACATTAAGTAACAAAAGTATATTTTTGTTTATCAAAAAGCATTCAGCAGAATTTTAACCATAGTTCAAAGACCATTTAAATAATTAAGTAAAGATATACTTAAGTCCTACTTAAGTGGGTCAAAAAAAGTAATTTAAAATTCAGCTAACTGCATTTTATATATATTTTTTTTTAACTATAAAAACCTTCAATCAAACAAAGACGTGTCCAAAAGCATTAAATTTGCACTATACATAAAAAGTATTTGATTAAAATAAGTATGCTAAAGGGTTTCATTATCTGACTCAAAAAAAAAAAAAAAATCCCAAGTCTACAACAGCCCCTCCATACAGTATTTAATGTGTGGTAATAATGTTGGATCTCTGAAACATGTCGTCTAATATCTCCACTGACTGAAGCACCTGTAAAGTCCGGTTCTCTGCGGTCTGTCCTTCTCTTCATCAGACCTTTATAAAGTCTCTGTCCAGATGTGCATTAATGATCTGTGCCTCATTCCCACCCAGCAGATGTCTCTCTGCAGATGGCTCTTAAAGGTAGCTTTGTTTCAATGGCTCTGAACAACAAGTACAAAACACACGAGCAGCAGTAAAGAGAGACTTTCATCCCTGTGCAGGACTTCAGTTCGGATCGTCTGGATCAACAGAGAGCCTGACAATGACATTAGAGTTTAATGATGCTACTGAGGTCATGTAGAGATGTTTTTGTGGGACTGTGTTTGACGAGGACTCTTCTTGAATTTTTAATAGCTGCAGACATCTGCGCTGGATGCAGTAGAGGACATCTCAGCCTTCAGTCTGAAGAGCAGCAGTGAGAAGGTGACTGAGGTGGCTTGGAGAATTCAGGAAAATATCTGTAATAGGATTTCTCTAGTTATACTTTTTAGAGCGAGTGTATGTAGACGCCTTTGTGCTGCATGTTACTGGCTAATAACAGTTTCCTATACGCTGCACTAAGGGAATGGCCTTTTTGTTAACTATGATAACCATGTTATATGATTTTATCCAGTAGCTGATCACAAAAGACTGGAAGTTAATAAGGCCTCAAAATGTCTATTATCTACACTGTGCACATAGCATGACATGCCAGTATTATTTTAGTATTATTAATATACTATTATAGTATTTATGGTTGCACTTTATTTTATGGTGTATTTGTTACAGTGTAATTATACATTTAAGTACTGAGTAATCTTAATGACTTGCATGCATAATTTATTGTCATTACAATAGTAAGTACATTTGTAACAAAGACATCTTAAAGTGTTACCGTATGGTTACCGTAAGTTTAGTTTAATTTGAATCATTTTGTTTTGAGCTTTTGTCATTTTCATTAGTTTCTGTTTTTACTACATATTGGTATTTAGCTTTAATTTATTTGTATTGCCGTTTTAGTTTTAGTCATTTTAATTCTTCAATTTCAGCTTATTTTTAGACTATTGCCTGTGCAACATTTCCAATTTTTGTTTAACATTTTTAGGTTTTTCATTAAATGTTTGTTTTACTTCAGCTTTATCTCAGTTAACAAAAACAATATACATTGTTCTGTTTAGTTTTAATTAATAATAACAACACTGTGACATACTATATTTGCCAGTATGCAGTAGAACATGTAATACTATTTATTTATTTTATTAAATTTTTTTTTCATAACTGATGACTAAATGCCACACACATGCATTGTGATGAAACAATGTTGCATAACATTTTATTTTATTTTTTGTTCAAAAAGTACAGTGCACACTTCTCAGTATCCAGTGTGTAGTAAGCTAGTGTTCTATTCCATCAGTGACAGAAAGTGTGTGTGCTGTCAGAAATCAGCAGTAGATTCTCAGGCCTGCCGTCTCTCTCTCTCTCTCTCTCTCTCTCTCTCTGTGTGTGTGTGTGTGTGTGTGTGTGTGTGAGAGAGTGTCTCACTGGTGCTGGTTATTCTCTGTTTTCTGTAGGCCGTTGACACTCACAGTAGACCTTTCCTCCATTTGTCTCCTACTAATACTTTCACTCCTACAGCGTTTAAGGTTTGTGTCTTGTGTGTGTCTTTGTGTGTGTGTGTGTGTGTGTGTGTGTGTGTGTGTGTCCTTTCCCATCTATATGCAGTTATGGATCTGATTTCATAACATTAGCAAATAAAGTATAGCAGTAAAACTTTCTTTCTCTATAATACTGTATATTAAAGGATTTTAAATGCATGACGTGAAGGCAAATAACCACGCGACACGAAGTGCATTTAAAATAATTTAATGCACAGCTAGCCGTTGATTATCACATTTATTCCATGGTAATTTGCCAATTTATATACAATGTAAAACTAGTGTTGCTGTTTGCAGTGCAATATTTGACCAGAAGAGTAAAAAGTATTTTCTTCAGTCACGGTTCATTAGCTCTAGCATTCTGCCTGCTTCAAATCAGACACAGAGATTAAATGGGTAAGATCACAGTTATTTGAATGAATTATGACATTTATTTCAATTATTGATCGAGAGAGAGAGAGATGACAGTTGTGTGTGCTTTACCTGCATGCTGCGTCTGCACATCTCTCTACAAACAATTAATTACTTCAAAAACTGCTCCACCTCGATCCTTGCTGAAAAAAGTTTGTGTGCACAGCGCAATTTGCAATCTCCGTCTCTCTCTCGCTCTCTCTCTCACTTTGTGTGTGTGTGGGGGTGTGTGCATCAATTAAAGCAGCGCATAAATATAGAACGTTGATTAAACTGACTTGGGACTACATGTGCATTAAACAGTTTACCTGCATACCTGCCAGCCAATCAGAATCCAGTATTCAGACAGACCATGGAATAACCAACATTTATGCATATAAAATTATATATATTTAAATTGTTTTATTGTAACAGTTTTGTACTATTTTAAGTAATATTAGAAATGATATATAAATGTGCAGATATATGTAGATCAGACTGAAAAATCTGAGGCTTTTTATAAGAAATGTGTTTAATAGCGCAATACATACATTTGTTGTTACAGTGACAGCACACTGGTAAACTCCAAAACAGGAATAAAATACATCACAAATCCAATGTTGTGTCAAAATGTCAAGAGCAGCGAGATTATTGATCTAAATTTTACACTGTTACTGTAAAAAAAAACATTAATTAAACATGAATTTAGCAGGCTAACAAATGATTTGGAAGGTTTTTACAGAACAGCAGCATGTTTTGGTTTGTTAGTTCTTCATGCTGAGAAATGAAGAGCATATTAATGTGTTAAATGTGATTTTGATTATATTATGCTTCATATGTCATGCTCGTAATGGAGGATGCCATGCTGACAGATGACGTGCTAATTGGATATAGATTATATCATTTACTGTGCTTTATTTTTAAAACTCTGGCAGCTGAATCGAGAGGAGGGGAAAAGCTTCCTGTGTCTGCCCGTCGTTCCACATATTGGGAAAAACCGACTCGGACACACTGACTGAGATTCCCGACAGACTCGCTCTGCATCATGGCCCTGGTGAGGAAGAGGAGGATGAGTATGGATACAGCTGGAGTGAGTCTCATATTCGCTATAACACACAGCGGCCAGCAGAGAGAGCGATTACACTGACTCACGCTCAGCTAGATACAGAGAGAAAGAAGTACACTGTAGGATACTTCATGTTTTTACAAACGAAGACATACCCGAAAGGAGGTTTTGTCAGATGTATATAACTTCTGGATAAATTTGCCCTCAAACACTCTGAGAACTGTGGCTCTGAAACACCTAGAAAAGAGCAAGTCCCTTGCACTCACTGTTTTACAGGATTAATGTCTCCTCTCTGTACCAGTTGTGACATTCTGATCAAATCAAATGAAGTGACAATGCCGCAGATGGAAATGAAAGTTAAATGTATCACAGTCCCTTCAGGGCCTATAAAAACACCTCTGCTGTGCCTCTGAAAGCCACATAAACAGACTGTAAATGAAACAAGGCCCATGTCTCTGAAACACAGGCTCATTGGAAATACGTGACCATGGCTATATTAGTGCAGAACCTGAAATACATTGATCTAGGTCTATTTCACTGCATTTTACAGATGACACACCCACAGATGTGCTATAAGCAATATCATTTTCCTTGATTCCAGATGCAGGTTTAATTAACAGCACAGCGTCATGAAAAAGCATGCATGTGTCTATATAATGGTTGCAAAATGATATTGCATTCCTTGTAGCACATTTCACAGAAGTTTTAATGCAAACTGTCTTTCACTAAATAGTTTGTTCATTGTTCTTAAAACAGTTTAATACAATGGTCATTGTTTATATCACGGCAGTTCGGAAATGTCCTAAGAGGTTTGCTATATGGTTCACAAACCTAAAGCAAACATGAGGTAATACACACTGCTGAATCAATTTTATCTGGTTTCTACAGTATTTGAGGTCTTTTATCGTGATTTGTGTTTCACAAAACTTACGCGAGTGCTTTGTATCTTAAGTTTAATGCTGTACCGGGGGCACTATCGAGCAAGTTTACTACACCAGATAAGCCAAAAATATAGAGCTGTTTATGTGATGCAAATGTCAAACTGTTTTAGTTTACAATTCATGAACTATGGTAAGAGTTTTTAGGTAATATAACATGGTATTTTGCGAGGAACCACATGAAAATAAGTCTTTATTAATCAATAATCTGCTAAAGTAATCATAATTTTTGTGAAAAGGAATAAAAGTTGTTGGTATTTTACTGCCACTAGTGTTTCTTTCAGTGGGTAATTACATTGTATTGTATGTATTTGTAAGTGTTTTTTCAGGTTTTCAGAAACAGCTAGAGTGAGATGTTATTTTTTCCATGATCCATTTTCTGGATGGGAGCATACACTGGAAACCCTTCAACAAGGAAGCAACAGGTCGGCTCTGTGTCCAGGAACTGTTGGTGGTACTGAACTCTGAAGCAGAAACTGTAATGAGACTGGATCATTTGCCTCCCACAGGAGGTCCTTTGAGGATTAAAAGGACGGTCGATCGTTTCAGGGGCCACTTCCACTGGCTTGGCTTTAAGAGTGAAGTGAATCAGTTATGCCAAATCTGTGATATGCAGAAAACATCCCTCATTAAGCCCCTGCTGACGACTTATATTAATCCCTGATGCTAACTGTACATTCTTGGCCTTGCAAGCAATGTAATTAGGATTTTATTTGACTTCAAAACCCAAGCTGTGCTGGTTGTCATAATCGGGATGCTTCAGATTAAACTGGAATTTTTTCTCCTAAACTGCAGGCGTGTTGGGAAAGCGGGAGTTGGACCATACAATGGAAAATTCTTAGGTGTTGTTATTGCAATATGGCCAGTCATTTCCATCAGAAATATACAAGTTCCCACACATAATTTCAGTTTAGGAGCAGGATGATCAGTGGCGTCTGGAGAAGCAGAAGAAGGTGAAGGTCTTTCCATTCCTTCCAAGTGAAAAATAATTCTTAAGTGCAAACTACATGTTGCTAAATGCACTTATATAAAATGTATTATAGTTTAAATTTATATTAAATGCAAGTTGAACTTAGAATGAACTCAAGTAGAACTTAAATACATCTTTAAATGTAATTTTATAATTACTTTTATTGGCTTTGAAATATGGTTAATGTACTGCTGTATGACAAGCATTTATGGTAAAGTGTATACTTTACTGTCATTTCTCTTAAAACTTCTATGTCATGTTTTTAAATATATTTGTAATTAAACCTTTGTAATGATTAAGCTGGAAGTTAGTACATTTAAATTTTAATTTTAACATAATATTTAATAACACGCTAAAATAAAAATCATAAATCATATAAAAATCTGAATTTTTTATGGCTTTGATATGTTAGGCAACACATCAAAATATGTGTACTTTAACATTGCATGATTTAAATTATAATTTAAAATGTACTTTAAAGTAAACATTTATTTTGTATTTTTACAAATTGCACTTAAAGTCTACTTAAATGTGTTAAGAAGAAATCATGAAATTGCCTTTCTTCAAGTCACTTAAATGGCCTTTTAAATAGTTATCAATATTATATCATCTGCTAGTACAGTTTTTTTTTTTAAATATACTTTTAAGAATAAAGGCTAAAAAGATACTTAAAATAGTTACATTCTGATTGCTGTGTCTGTCACAGTGAAATTGGCTGTGTATTAGTGAGAAATCCTTCTCCTCAAACCCCACATGATGCCACAGACTCTCACACCATCATATTGGCTCTCAGCGTGGGTCGCTATCACCATTTGTTCTGGGTGAATGGAGTCAGACGGCTGAATCTCTCCCGCAGCTTGTCCCAAAACTCTAGTCCTGTTTGGAACCACTCATTCTGAAACAAAAATTCTCCAGTTTACCTTTAGCAGACATAAGAAAGATGGAATAGGAATGCTAAATTATATAAACCTTAATAACACGAGGCTACAACATTCTTCAGAGTCGCCCTTGATGAAACAGAGTAGTTACAAAGTTACACATTTTCTTAAAACAAATATTTTATGTTTTCTTAAAACATATTTCACACAGTGAAGTGACGTTTTCTTAACATGATATTAGTAGATTAAAACATAAAACAAAATACAATAATAAATCAAGAATATATTAAATATACAATATTGATTTATTACTGTTGCTTGTCTATTTTTATGTCATGTAGTATTCAGTATTTTGGTAACAGCTTGGGGAATAGTTTTAGAGATGTATTTGAAGAACCATTTTGGATGAAATATTAACTGTTGTGCAGGCCGAAATGTTGGCAGAGATTGTGTATGAATATGAATGTATGTGTAAAAAAACTGGTAAAATACCTTTACTATGGCAGTAACCTTGAGGGGATATCTTTGTTCCTCATTGAACCCTAAAAGGTGCATACTGAGGGTTACCTCAGGGCAATAATACTGTAAGGTACATAATTGTATATAAGGGGTAAACAAGGTGCAAAGTTGTCCCTCTAAATTGGCCACCAAAGTGACTCTTGTACCCCAGAAGGTTTTGAACATTTAGGAATCCTTTCTTGAACCTTTGTGGACTAAACTGTGATCTTTTTACATTCCTATAGCATAAAATGCATTCAATGTTCTCATCTCCTTAAATCCATAAAGGAAATCTATGACCCAAATACAAACCATTTTTTTCCCCCAGAACCTCCAAAACACCATTTATCATGTGTTAAGACGCTGTTTTAAAAACTGATAAAAACACATTCAAAACAATGACAAACTTAATGCATTTCTGCAGTAATTATACTGAAATATATAGAAATTAAAAACTAAAATGAAACAATAATAATTCCAAAAACAGTTAATTGCAATCTCAGCTAAAATGTAGCCAGGTGTGCTGTTGTAGTTTCATTTAATCTTATAATAAATGGAGACAAACTGAACAATAGTTTTTGTTTGGAAATATGCAAGACTGATTAGAGTGGAAAAGTTCAGCATCTGAATCAACAGGACACATTTTCCAGCAAAACCACAGGTGAGGCTTGCATCCTTCACTGATACAGTAGGTTTACATTTTTATACTGACATTTTGAGACCTATTACAGTGATTGCTTTGTGTTTTAGCATCCAAAGTTTGCCTCCCACAGGAGGGAGAGATTCAGTCTTTGCAGATGTGCAGGAAATTGCCAACAATGCAATAAACGGGTGAGAAATTTGGGCCAAAGTGCTTGTAGACAATATCACTTTTGGGAATGTGAAAATGGTCAGCACAGTAACAATTACAAGAGTCCTAGAGAAACTTAAAAATAATTGATAAAAATGATTTACTTCAGTTTGTAAAATGAATTACCAGCTTAATAGACCGCAGTCATTATTACCAAACTCCAACTCTAAGATGAGACTTTTTGTTTAGTGTCTTCACACGTTTTGTTGCTCACAACTAGTGTTAACGATTCCAAAATATGAAAAAACTCAATATACTGTAGAAAAATGCTGTAAGGTTGCCATATACCTAAACATCTACACATTGAATTTGAAATAGTAGAGAAATGTCATTCTTCTCCTATAAAAAGTAATTTTACAATAAAAAAAAAACATTGATTTTATGAATTTAATGATTGTTCAAAAATGTTAAAATTGGACAACCATGAAAGTTAGCAAAAAGAAACCATGGGAAAAGTATTGCGGTCCTTTAAAAAGTAATTATAAACATTAAGGTTAGTGCTCAAAAAATTATTATTAAACTCCTCATTATTTACATAAATGCTTTGTGTATATTAATTTAATAATGAAATACACAACTTTCTATTATGCAAGATTCAAAACTGTTGACGCCAGCTAATGTTGAAGCCAAAACACATTCAGCACAATTTACTACATTTTTCACAACACTGTCATGACTTCGCTCTGCATAGAAAGGGTCATCTCTGAAAACCCAGGGCAAAGAAAATGAGGCCCAAAAAAAAAAAAAGAGCAAGAAGAGGAATAGCAGGACTGAGAAGAGATGGAAGAAAGTGTAGAAAGAGATGATGTGTGAGAAATAAGAATAGATGTATGAGGAGGAGAGGCATGGAATGAGGAAACCATTACCTGGCGAAAGAGCATCAAGATTCCCATTCATCACAATACCATCTTTCCTCAAGCCAATAACCTGAGCTGTAAAAGCCATGTGATTAATCACTCTGTGGGAAAATTACACCATGTCAAGAACACACACACACACACCCAGTCCCGAAGCCTTTACAAGCAGTTATCCTCAGCAGTCAGTGGAACATGTTCTCTTACATTCACATTCATGCATTTTGCAAATGCTTCAATCCACAGCCATTTACTCTGCAGTCTGAAATGGAATCAAAAGTTTATTTCACAATTCTTTTTTAAGAGCCTCCAAAAAGAATCAGGCACTTGTAATGAAATATTAGTGATAAGCAATGGCCTTGACAAGTAGACTTAAAAATGACTTTAAAATG
Organism: Carassius gibelio; assembly: GCF_023724105.1. NCBI lineage: Eukaryota > Metazoa > Chordata > Actinopteri > Cypriniformes > Cyprinidae > Carassius > Carassius gibelio. Next base: position 37,590,374 of record NC_068402.1, on the reverse strand, counting down.
TAATCGCATTAAATCAAACCAAGTGGTATCTGAAAAACTGGAGCTTCTCTCAGTCCTAATTTCACTTTTTTTAAGCCACATTTTAAGTCCACCAATATACAGTAGATCCTCACATTAACTACAAACAACAAAGCTCAACAAATTCAGTTCTTGGAGTTTCAAGATTTCAATTTGTAGAATATACAGAATCAGTATTCTCCAAACCAAAAATCTCTCAAACTGTCAAACGATGGAGAAAATGGTTTTGGTGCGGTTGGTGTACTGTTGCTGCTATCAAGCCAAGCTGTGACACTTTATAGTTGAAGACATTGAAGAGTTGAGGGAAAAACAAGAGACCCCCCCCATATTAGGCCAGTTTACTTGTTTTGTGTTTCAAGTTTACTTTTTTAAAGTTTGTATTAAAGAAAAAAACATTATTCGAAGAACACAGTGTTTCAGAAAGTTGGTCAGCAAATTCAGCAGCACAGGTGGCCTGGCTCTAGCAAACATATATTGATGAAAACACAGAGGTTTTCATCAGACAGACTGTACCAGAAGAGTTGTTAACATACACACATACAAAGAAAAAACAGTTGGATCCACAGGAAGGTTTTCTCCATGAAGTAGTGTTGCTTGCTAAGACATTGGTTGGTTTTGTACTTAGGGATTGGAATAAACCCATAACTTGAATTATTAAACTTTGACTGCATCCCACCAGCAGTGCAGCCGACATTTAGTGAGCCAAGAGATGGTACTTTCATCTTACAATGGGAGTGGAAACACCACAATAACAACAAATGGTTTTGAGGTTGACCCGCAGCTCCCATCAGTCTGTCTTAAAATAACATTTCAGTCCCATCATCTGCCTGTCCAATATGCCATTTCACAGAATTGTCAAGTCCCAATTGTCCTTCACTAGAGCCATTTTCCATACAGGTGTCCAAGCTGGCTGGCAACATTATTTAACAGAAGCAAGAATTTTTTGTTTTGATGTCATGTTTTATCATAAGCTATCTTTTTGGTTTGATCAAAGTCATTGTTTGATTCATCCCTGTATACACTAAAACTCTCCTTGAGCTCCTTGATCAAATGAACTGCCTCTGACAAAGAGGTTGACGGATTACAGACCCTTAGCGGAAAAGTCTCTCAAAACATGTTTAAAAATGATGAAAAGAAAAACAAATGTCTTTGTTTGCAGTAGTTAAAAGAGATATTCAGACTGAATTTGAGTTTAGCCTGACTAGAAATATCAGCAAACTCAGCAAACATTTCTTATAGCCTTATAGTTTACTCTGTGAGTCATGCTGAAAGCTCCAAAGTGAATTGCAGACCATTTTCATGTGGTTGCTTTTGGATTTCTAGACAGCTGTAATGCATGTTAGACCCCATTACGAAGCTTTAGAAAATGATCAAAACACATTTTCTTTTATCAAAACCTATGTGACAGTAGGTCATGCTCAGTCTTGTGCTTTGCACAGCATCTAGAGTCGATGCGAAGCTTCCTAAGGGTTTCTATCAAGTTTGCTCAAAACCCTTTCTCTGAGGCAACACAGAACTGATGCACCATCAAACCTGAATCCACAGCACATCTCAGGGTCAAGATTGAGTGCTTGCAAGACATCAGAAATGTTTGTGAGATCCCTGCTGCGGTCATGTCCTCTGCCTGCATGAACCCCTGCAACTTCCAGCAGCTCGTTCGTAATATCAGGGCTAATGCACTTCCATTTTTCCCCAGTTTGGAAAAAACTGTTTTGCCAAAATAACATAGTAACTCAAATAAGCACATCCATCTTTCGAATCATGTTGGTTTATCAGTGTTGATAATTATTTATTGATCGAACAGATGGGGGTGTGATTGCTTCGTGTTTCTGCCTATATGAACAAGGATGAAGTGGTAGTGGTAGTTTATAGTGGTAAGACAATTTGATGAGGTATTTTGCGCTGTAAAATCATCCTGCATGTTTATTTTTTAGTGGTAGGACAATCTGATTATGTTCTTCCATTGCCTAATAAGAATCCTTGATAAAGTTACTTTTTAGCAGTAGTACGCAGTAGGATTTTTCGATGAGGTTGGATATATCGATAGATATAGCTAAATTTTTGCGCTACGGTAGGAAAATCTGACGAGGTAGGACAAATCGACAGAACACTGCCAGAGGGGGCATGTGGGAGAATTTGGAATTTTGAACAAAGCCTTTAGAATTTTAAAGGGAGCATTTGGAATTCCAAAGGTGGACCTTGGATTTTTGAAGTAGATATTTGGAATTTTGAAGTAAGCATTTAGAATTTTCAAAAGAAGAATTTAGAATTTTAAAGTGGACATATGGGAACTTGGTATTTCAAAGGAAGCATTTGGAATTCTGAAGTAGACATTTGAATTTCAGTGGGGGATTGTGAATTCTGATATTGACATTTTGATTTTTCAAGGAAACATTTGGTATTTCAAAAGGCACTGGGAATTTCAAAGGGAGAATTTTGAAGGGGTAATTTTGAAGGAAGCATTTTAATTTTGAAGAAGGATTTCGAATTTCAAAGATGGAATTTGGATTTTTAAAGGAGGCATTTGGAATCTCTAAGGGGACGCACCCCACATATGCATGTAACTCTCTTTTTAAAACTACTCTACTTCTAATAAAAAAGACTACTATTTCTGTGCCTACTATGTGTATATTATTTTTATGTATATAGTGTGCAGACAAGTAGTACACACACAAGTATATTAGCAAGAGAATGAATATATAATCCAGATAACTAAATAATGATCTGCAAGTGATCAATTGTTGTGCACATGTTGCTTATTTTGATGAGGATATTTGGCATACAAGTTATGAACTAGAGCTGCTGTCCTCTAAAGTTTATTTCCAGCCTGCTTCAGCACACCTGCTTGTGTTTTATCAAGCGATCCTGGAGACCTTGATTAGCTGGTTCAGGTGTGTTTGACTAGGGTTGAATCTAAACTAGGCAGGACAGTGGGTCTCCAGGGTTTAAGTCCTGTGTATTCAAGAAACATGTTTTAAAATACTGCAGAAAACACAATTTTAAAAGACTGAATTTAAATTGGTTTTGAAGGAGGAAAAGAAAATCATTAACAACAGCTGGCCATGGATATGAAGAACTGAGGAAGTGGATGGACTATGCTAGTGTCACAAAACAGAAGGCTATAGATTGTAAAAGAGAGGCAAATGAGACAGGTGGTAGTGCCAGGGCTGTTCGTCCTCTGACTGCAGATGAAGAGAACGGTTTGGCCATTGTCTTGTCCCAAGACAAAGCATTAAACAATGAAAACATCCAGCATGACAAAAGGCTGTTTTAAGATTAAAAACCTGTTAAGAATCCAATTACAATATGAGAAACTATCCAGTTAAACTGTGCTTTATTACTGCCAGAAGCAACTGATGAATCCCTCATGTATAACAAGTTCATTTAGATTCCTGAATATTAGACAGCAAAGTGTTTCTATTCATCACTCATATGCATCAGTAGCAGGTTTAGTAATGACTTCGCTTAAAGCCCTATCTGTGCGTTTCAAAGTACTCAGCAATGGCTGCTTTACAATGAGTTCAACAGCTTGAGCACTGGAGGAGATCCAGAAGTCAAATAAAGCAGCACTATAATAATATTGAAAATTGCAATATGGTTTAATGAGTGTTGCATGTTTCAGAGTGAATCACAGCACTGTGTTCATTTATATGTGAGCAAAAATCTGTGTGTAGCTTGTAACGTGCATTTTATTTTCACACTCACATAGTTTTTAACATTGTTTAATCATTACATCCAATTTGTAATTAGACACATTTATAAACTCGAAGACTATGTTAGGTCTTTTTTTTTATATATACTTAATCTAACACATCAGATTTTAGAAATGACAGCGCAAATTAAAGATTTAAAAACGAGATTAGATCTGAGCGCAGTGTAAACAAAGACTTCTGACCCCTCAGTAGCACATAAATTGGAGCTGAAGTCTCCAGCAAGTTTGCTCTAAAGGGGCCGGATGCCTAAAGGCCATGATTACTCTTCAGCACACTTTTTTCCTGGCCAAGTTAATTCAGTGAATCAAAGAGAAAAGACGTTGAGCCATGCAAGTCTTCAAAGGTAATGAACTGAGTCCAGGCAAGAATTCCTTTCAACATTTCTCCTAAAATATTTAAGAACGGAAGTTTAACGAGCCCAAATCAGAAATGCTTATACTGTCATACAATTGCTTTGCTGTGACCAAATGTATATAGTTTTGTAAGATCACTGTTAAAATGGCACAGTTTCGTGACTCAACATAAAGGGTTGCAAAGATACAGTCTCAGATCCTTTTTGCCGCCTTGCAATTGAACTCATTGGTGTGTTACACAAGAACTGTTTTATACATCAAAAAGCTTTTGGCTGGCATGGTCTAAAACTGATCTACTCCAGGGCATCATGACTGTGACGTAGATAGAGTTTCATCAAAGTGTTGACCAGATACAGCCTCGAGTTCTGTTCACTCTGTTCATTCAAGCACTATATGAGAATAATTTGGTCTGGCAAAACTTTTTGAAGATCCAATGAAAGCTTTAGGTGGAGTTTGTAAAAGTATGTTTTTCACAAAATTCACAACGGAGGATGGTAAGGAACCCCATTTCTACCACATAAGAAAAAAAATGGTTTGGTAAGTCATACTTATTACTTTAAAAGTCCTAATTATTGGATACAAATTCTACATTGACATACCAAGTCAGAATTATGTAAAAAGTCTTAATTATGAGTTAAAAAGTTACAATTATGACTTTAAAAGTCAAAATTATAATATTAAAAAGTAATGAGATGCATGTGAAAAGTAGAAATTCGGACATATGTAATTGAAGTTGACAAAAAATTCAAATTAATAATAATTACATATTTAGTCATAATTATTAGGGGGATAAAAAACTAAATTATTACATACTAAGTCATACTTAGATTCTAAAACACTATTTTATAAAAAGTCATATTTTGCCCATTTATGTCATAATTTCAGCATTGTATGTTATAATTTTGACTTTTAAAGTCATAATTATGACTTACCAAAGCAGTTTATTTTCGTGTCAAAAATAGACTTTGATAGACTTGAACATGTGGGGTTACAAGACGTGGAACCATTAGAAGTCATGACATCACAATCATGCTTTGAAAATAAATGCACATAAATATTAATAAGCTACTGGGTCATTAATGCTTTGTTTTTTTTTTTTTTACCTTTCTAGATTTTACTAAAATAAATCCCCGGTACAGTATTTAGCATTTGACACACTCCCAGTGTGATTCTCTTTCTCGCTCCCATCACTTTAGTCGATCCGTTCACTTCATTTACATATTCTGCATCATTATTTTCACTCACCTCACATGCTGCCTCACCATCTGCATTCATATCAGGTTCTGCGTCTCAGCTCAGTGCCTGGTGCTTTGGCCTTTCTTTATTTTCCATATTTTTGACTGCATGATACACTGTTGTGTATTCACCTTGTGGTTTGTAATCTGAATAGAGCTGATCCTTGTTTATGTGGATAGAAGAGAGTCGTTTATGTCCTTAACCTTTGCATTCAAAACACAGAGAGCTCTCAATTCACAACCAAACTTTTGTACTAATAAGAGCACATCTTTGACTCACATTTGTGTTTGTGGATGGACACATGGCCTGCTAAGCTCTTACAAACAGTGAGAGACAAATCCTGTCTGTCTGCATAAACAAAACACTCAGCATACAACACACAGTTCCTGCACACAGACATTCCCAGCATGCACCAGAGAGAGATGGCTCTCATCTGTCATGACAGTTTAGCACTGAGAGCTGGGACACATCACTGATGGCTTTCAGAAACTGAAGTCTGAGGTGTGAAACATTATCTGGGGCTATTATTATTTTGGACGTCATGTCAAACTGCAGCCTGCTACTGTCCAGATGACAGCCTAACCATTAAAAAACAAACCTGGCCATCTGCAAACACGATTAAAACAACCGAAAACACAGCTTACAGAGCCAAGATTAGGCCTGTGCTATCAGAGGACAAACCTAAAACACAGAGAGCACATTTCTTATATATTCTAGAATTTTCTATACCTGTACACTTAATATTACAGGTTTTACAACTTTATGTATTAACAGTCGTGTTTTCAATTGCTTTGATACAAAATGCATTCTGGAACCACATTCCAAATGCATGAAGTGTTTCTAACTCAAATTATGCCATTAGCAGAAGTCCATGTATCGAATGTGTCCAGAAATTACTTCATTCATAGTGTCCAGTCCGTGGCGCCAAAAGTGTGTTATTTTTTCCCGAAAACAGGCAAGTCTTCAATCCTTTTTTAAAACTGAGACTCATTTCACAAGACTTGCACCCGAGTTTTTCATGTATCTCAGTTGTAATGTTATACCAGGTATGCAACTGAGCAAGTTTACTGCATCAGGAGAGCCACACATATGGAGCTGGTTACATGATGCAAATGTCAAAATATGTGATTTTTGAAACCATGCACTTCAGTATAGAGTGTTTTTAAATAAAAACATATTATTGCACAAGGAATTGCATGAAAATATAAATATTTTTTTATTTTTATTGTATTTTTTTAAATCAATATTATAACCCCTTTAATCATAATTTATGGGAAATGGAATCAAAGCAAAATACCTATGTTTACATCGTTTTTGGACGCCCCCAAAGAACCAAAACAAGAAAAACTGAGCACTGTATAAGCTGCAAGTCTTTACACTAGCTACTTATCACCTTTAGAAATGCTTTAATTACAGCATTTTATTCCTCTAAATACAATTACAATTACACATTTATATTTAGGTTTTAGCCATATCTTAGCCTTTACACCTCCACCTGTGAATTTGCAGTGTTTCCAGATGTTTTAATGCACATTTTCAATTCATGCATAAAAACAACTGGATGGAAACATAAATAGGCCTACTGTTACATTATGTTTAGAGTTTTTTTATTATGCTAATGTGATTACATTTTTATATTGTGCATTCTGTAGAATTTTTTTATTATTATATAAAAATACATTGAAATTTACAATAAAAAAAACAGTCAGGTTTTAAGACATCTGATGAAACTTAAACTTAAATTTAAAATGAAAATATGATTCGCTGCTACTGATGCAATCGGATATCAGGTAATTCTTTTGCAAAGATAATGGACAAAATATGTTTGCAGTTATTTATTAACAAGGTCACAATCAGGTATACTTAAGAAAAATAAGACTAACAGAAAAAAAATCTAGCTTATATTGTTGTGTTACTTTTGACCCACCTGTGTGTTACTTTCGCCCCAACCGATGGGGTTGAAAGTAACAATGTTCAACTTATGTTCAAAGTGAAATTATACTGAAGTCTTTCTACATTTCTACAAAATACCACCTGGTATTGTTAGACCACACTTATGAGTTACTGGCCACAGCAGAAATATATCTCTGTATACATTATCTTTTAAAATGATGTTTTTCTGAAAAATGGTACTTTCGCCCCTGCTCTCCCTTACTTAGTGTTGTAAAACTTGTAAACAAATGCCTATAAGAGACTGACATGTTCATTTCTGCTTGTGAACTGAGTAAAAATAATAAATGTCACAACTGTGATTTTGGAGACCGTCAGATTTGAGTTTTCATGATTAGACATTTATGAGCAACAGATGGCTAATGGCAACAAAAACAACAGTTCTACTACTGTTACTAATAGAAAAGGAGAAAGAAAGAAAGAAAGAAAGAAAAAAAAGAAAGAAAGAAAGAAAGAAAGAAAGAAAGAAAACGCTCATTCCTCTCGGTGTGTGCGCGAGCTCGGACTGTGACCGCGCGCAGATCGGCGCATTACACCGGAGCCGCACCTGGACTTCACCAGCACGCTGCTTTCACCTACAGCTGGAGAACTCTGGATGTACAGTCTTATTAACCGCTGCTCGACATCTGATTTGTTTGGGAGAAGGGCGATATGGGGACACGGCGTGCCGAGGTGGCACTCAGACTGGTGATGGGGATCCAAACAAGGAGCCCTTTTATTCCTTTTCAGAAGCTCCTGTAAAAAGCAATCGGATATCAGGACACTGATGACCCAGACAGCGTCGGTTTGGAGTTAACCTTACAGGATAGAAGGGAATTGAAGGTCTCTTGAAGGTCTCGACAAACAGAGCATTGTCGTTTATTCTGCGCGCAAGGACGATTTTCATCGCATAAAAGAGACTGATTGTGTCCGGACTGTGCGCGCGGTGCGCATAAAGACCCCCAGTCAACAAGAAGCTTCGCTGGTAAGTTGAGCCTGATTTCAGTGCGCTTTCTTTATTATTTCCTTTAAAACCAGATTCACCAAGATGTCGCTTTCCTGTTGTTTTCTAAACGCGTGCTGTTTTCGGGTGTGCGCCCGCTGGACATGATTCACCTCTGCGCGCGTTTCCAAGTCCTTGTCCACTCTATAATTGTTAGAAAAAAGGCTATGATGCTCATGACAATTCTTGAGTGGTTCATGGTTTTTACTCCAAAGGTTGGTTACCCAACATATCTGTGTGCGTTTTTTATTTCCCGTTGAAGATCATGTGCAGTGTTTTAAGTAGCTACTTGTACCGCAATGCTTCATTATATATGTGCACGTGGCTCCGTTAAGCTCACCTTTTATTAATTGCACTCCTTTTACGCTCTACGTTACATTGGTACTGGATAATAGCTTTTTTTTTTTTTTTTTGAAATGAAAAACATAAGTAAAAAATGTATGTAATTAGTATGTAGTTAGTAATAGGCTATATCAATGGGGTCCCACTTTATATTAGGTCGCCTTAACTACTATGTACTAACATAAAAAATAAGTACAATGTACTTATTGTGTTCATATTGTATTGTAAAACACTTTTGCTGCTATTGAGGTGGGATAGGGGTAAGGTTAGGGAGAGGGTTGGAGGTATGGGTAAGTTTAAGGGTGGGTTAAGGTGTAAAGTATGGGTCAACAGTGTATTTATAAATGCAATCACAGAAATTAAATACGGATGTAATTACATGTATGTACACAATAAGTACATTGTACTAAATTATTAATTAAAATGTAAGTACATAGTAGTTAAGGCCACTAAATATAAAGTGGGTCCATCAATGGATCAGTGAATTTTATGATTGTCACTATATAGTTTCTCGATAACAGCATGAGTAGCATTTAAAATGCAAAGAACAACAATAAAAAAAAGCTTTTTCAATAAAGACTTAAACTTTTCTGTTGGGTTCCGTTAGTTAGCATTAGTTTATGCATCTACTAAAATTTATTAATAATGGACAATATATTTGTACAGCATTTATTTGTTTTAACATTAACATTAGTTAATAAAAATACAACTATTCATTGTTGGTTAATGTTAACACCGGTCAATTAATATTCTAAAATACTGTGATTTTGGAGACCGTCAGATTTGAGTTTTCATGATTAGACATTTATGAGCAACAGATGGCTAATGGCAACAAAAACTGGCAACTTCGCTGGTAAGTTGAGCCAATTAATAATAACATGCACTTTTGCACATTTTAATAATGTATTAGGAAATGTTAAAATTAATATTTACTAAGACCAATAAATGCTTTTGTAGAAAAGTAATGGAACTGGAATGGTTCCATTATTAAGTATTGTATTGGAACCTTGTGGTAAAAACAATGCATCATAAATGTGAGAGAGATTGCGTAAATAATATGTGTTTGTCAGGGTTTGCATTAAATAATTGAAATGAACACAAGTAGAAATAAATGTCATTTTACAGAAATAAATGCAATAAAATGTTGCTGTGTAATACTGACACCAGATTCCGAATGCAGATATACAGTAAGTGGTAAATCACGAGAAGTGTAAGCTGTGAATTAAACAATGTGTCGCCTTCATTCCTGTCTTGGCCAGGACACTCCTGTAAAAGAGATTCTTAATCTCAATGAGGTTTAGTTAATCTCATACTGATTTTGGTCACTGTAATTTGATTGCAAGTAAAGAAATCACAGTGCCATAGTGAATGTGATGTGTCAACATTATGCACAGTTGACTTCCTGAACATTATCAGCTGAAATCACTTTCACTTGAGCTGTTTTTCTTCTCACTTGACTGTGAGAAGAGTTTGACTTGATTCTGACTCAGTCTCCACAGTTTTTAATCACATTGCTGCTTTATTTAACAAATTAATGAAAGGAAAATGCTTTGTAATGTCACACTTCATTTAAGCTCATGTAAGTATAATATCCAATCAATTTTAACACTTCATGAGCACATTTTACTAAAAATAAATAAACTTCAAAGATTCGTTTTGCTCATGTTCCATGATTGAAACCCAGCGTTTTACCCCATACAGCACAAATATATGATCAAATCTATTTTTATTGTATGGGGTAAATATATATAAGGACCATACCTTACAATAATCAATTAATCATCAATCAATCAATCAATCATTAAAAATCTAGTTTTGATCTCTAGTAGGCTATTCCACTTTTAGCCTAAATTTAAGATTGGAAATGTATTTTCTTTCCCCAAAACATATTTTGCTCTATGAAGGATGAAACCAAATATATTTTCTATTTCAAAAACATATTTTATTGGAATTCACTACTTACAACATATATTTTGTTTGCCCAATAGGACTGCTTTTATGTTTTGAATTCAGTATTCTTTGCAACAATGGTGGAAATGATAGTTCCTCTAAAAGAAATATCAAAATATATTGAATGTTGTCAAAAGGCAGTGTCAGCTTTAGTTTTGATGTGTCATGCTGTGACCAAAATCCGACGTGTTGAAAGATCCCAGACATGATGCAATCTCCATTTTTGTGTCTGTGTGGTTGTATATGTCTGTGTTTGTGCAGATGTGGGTTGAGATGTTGAAAGCGGTTTATTATAGTGATCCAATAGCTCTGTTAGATTGTCACTTCAGATGCAATGGGAGTCGAGGGTTTCCTTTGTAAGCGCTATCTGCTATTTACTCCTCTGAAGAGAAGGTGAGATATTGCTTTTCTCGTTTTGTCTTCCTGTCAGCTGAACTGTTGCCCTGAAAAGTCTCGCTGCATTGTTTTTTTCTCCCTGTGTGTTGTGATTTTCTGCCAGATTTCTCCGAGCATCTGAAATGAATTTGTGCGTGTCCACAGGACCCCTTAGGGACTTTGCTTTCCTATTTGCCACATGGGCATAGGTTTATGGGGGGACGCTAGGTACTAGTCCCTATCAATATTTTGAGATTACAAATTTTTCCCCACCAATATTTAGCAAGCTCATTTGAACTGCTAATTTGGATCTTTGCATTGCTATTTGGATCGATTCTAACGGCCAGGACGACGACAGTACAAGAAACGCCATAATTTGATTGGCGGCGGGGTATCTGACAGGCTACACGCGCGGACCGGGACTATTTTTGTGTGTGTGTGTGTGCACGCATGTTGTCGACGCTGAAAGTAAGTTACCAGGGCTGTCTCTCTGCCACATACAAAGACCAGAGTAAAAACATTTTAATATTCTGGTTTGCCCCTTTTTGTACTTTGTAGAAAAAGCCACCCAAGAAGAAAAAAGGGGATATAAGAAGCTTTTTCATAAAGCAGAGTCAGAGTGTAGGTAGGCAAAATAACTAGCTAGCCACACAAATAAACTAGCAGTAGTGACTGACCAGGCTTTCAAATGCAGATTCTACTGTGGAAAATAGTATTAACTGGTGATAGTATGCGTTATCCAGGATGATAGAATGCTACGTTAGCAAGTAACTGAATGTCTATTAGCCTTTACCTTAACTTGGAATCTTGCAGTCAACATAAACGTGAGTGTACTGGAGGGTAAATAGTGTTTATAATAGAAAAAGGTTATTATATGTATTTATTTAGATTTGTTTCCTTGTTGCAGAGTATTTTTTGTTAGTGTAAATACTAATGTACATAATAATTTATGTTAATAAAACGTTTGGTCGTTCAGCTTTACACAGTCTCAGGTTTTTATTTTTTGAGAGTTCATTTTTGAGATTATACAGTTATACTAGCTCTTTAGGGACAGTATACAGGATGGTATATCGGGGTCAGGATACAATATAATTAAATGAAGTAGATTAAGTTCTGTATTGTGTTATTCTGTATTGCCAACAGTCTGAAATAAAAAAGGAAATCACCATTAAATTAGGGGGGGGGGGGGGGGGGTGTATGAGGATGTCCCCGCCAAAGCTGAGACCAAACCTACGGCCATGATTTGCCACCATGTGTTTTGTGCCCTAATGAAGGAAATTTATAACCAGGCAGTTAATTCACAGCTTGGGCGACACCGAGGCCTGCCATTCGTTAAATCGGTGTTGACTGTTTCCATATGAAGCAATCTCATTGGCTGTTAATTCGCTGCTGCTTCTATTTTAGGTTGCAGTTTTTCAATACTTTTTTCAGATATTTTCCACATAGTTTAGCCAACATTGGATTTCTTTTCACACAAATCATGATTACAGAGTCAGATTATCGAATAATAAATATTTATTTTCACTTGCACAATACTATGTTATGTGCTCAAAACACTTTTACCATATTGCAAAATATGTACATTAATACATTTTGGCATTCGCACCATAAATCCAGGTCCATATGTATGGCTTTCTGAAGTAAACTTGCTCGAAAGCACACCCGTGAAACATTGCGTTTGCAAATTCAAAATGTTCAGCCACGAGTGAAACTTTAAAAGAGTTTAAAGACTTGTTGAAGAAAATTAAAAATGGCATGTTTGGTTCAGCAAATTATTATTTTTATTTTTTTAAGATGAAGCGTGCTGCAAGCCACATTGGAAAAATATACTCTAATGCACTTTTTTTTTTCTTCATGAAATGGAGACTTTTCAGTTTTAATCATACAGATAAGAGCAATACATCAATCGAATAATTTTTTTCTAATCTTCTTTTACAAACACGTCATTAAAATTAACTGTAACTCCGTGAATACTCAACGAAAAGACATGAGAGAGATATCTATAGAAAGCTTGAAATGTCTACTTTAAAACTAAACAAGTGCCGCCGAAAACAGATATTCTGTGATAAAGTTATCCATATGAAAACAACGCGATGTCTGTTTTTCATGTCTCCCTTCGTTATATCTAATGTGACCATTAGATTCAATCTGAAGCGCGCGGTTTGAATACACCCACACAGAAGAAAAAGCAGCGAGACTGTTCAAGTTCTTTTTATTTTACTGTTTGCTTCGCGATGAGAGGAATAAGACACAATTCACCCCAAAAAGATGTGATGTGGTTGAGGATTTGAGAAATGGATTTCCTCAGAAAAAAAAAGAATGATGCACTTTATTCAGCAGAGATCATAAACATGAGTAAGTCTCTTTATATTTATGTATATACTTGTACTAGTTTTCACATAACGTGTAAACATTTTTTTTCCAAAGACTTTTTCCAAACTATAATTCTTGACTAAATGTATAATCAAGTGAAACATTATGAAGTTTCAATAACAATATACAATACTATACCATTCAAAATCTTGATGTAAATAATATAAATGTAACAAATAGAGATAACTCTAACAAATGGAAAAACAATGCTTTTCTTTCAATTTATTCCCCCTAAAAACCCAGAAAAATATTCTCATAAACCTAATGAAAAAAAAAAATATTGCTTACAGGACCTCTTGTGGACATGTCACCTGAAAAGTGACATATTTAATCAACTGAATTGAGGCACAGTGACATACTTCCAACACCTGGGCTCTATTCCATCAAATCTTAATCGAGTTTAACCAAATTCGACTTTCATCAGCCCAAACATTACAAAAGTTACTGGAGTGATTTTGTTACTGGATGGCTCTGCATTGCGGCGATGTGAACTGCGGAGCGACTCGATTCACAGAGCCGCTTTTGTGTGTTTCTCACAGGCCATCATTTGTGAGGGCGTTTGGGCAGGTCTAGGAACGGTGTGATAAGATGCCGTTTGCATTCAGATCAAGGTCACTGCGCTGTGCTGAGACTCCCTGTTCCACCGGAAGAGAGAGGATATAGTACACCATGTGTCAAAAATTTGATTGATGAGGGTCATAAAAGCCATCTGTTCTGGACACCTGTTTGTAAACCCCCACCCCTCCCCTCCCTGTACACCCCGGTGACCTAGATATGAACTTACGACCCTAAGAAGGAATTTCGGTGAGGGAGGGTGAAAATGTGTTGGGATCTATGTGCTTTTTTTTTTTTTTTAAACTGTGGAAAGGGATGAAATCATGAAAATGGTATAAGGGAAGTTTTTATTAAGGTTTTAAGTACACAGTGCATTTCAAGAAAAAAGGTTATACACACAAACAAAATGGGAACGATGTAATGATTGTTTTCGTAGTTGGAAAAGTGTAAAACGTTGTTAAAGTTGTAACAAATAAAAAAGAAAAAAAAAATAGGTTACTGGTTATTTATCTAAAACAACTAAACAAGTCAAAACTATCAGATGTGTTTTCGTTAAGCAACACGTGAAAAGATGTGAGAGCTTGTAAAAATTTAAAAAGGTGTTTTGTTACCAGCTAGAAAAGAAAGCATTTAGCATTTGTACCTTACCTCAAACTAAAAAAGAAATGAATGTAAAGCGGCGATACAAACCAGAAAACTTGGTGTTTGGCACAATGTTATAAAAAGTTAAAAACAAAAGAAAAAATATGGTAGGCATTACGCGGATCAAAAATAAAATCCATCAGACAAGATACTTCAAATCAAATCTATGTTGTACTTTACCACTAACTACAACTTTAAAAATCTAGACTATTACTGACAGAGAGTTAGACGAAAGAAAAAAAGATATCACAGCAAAGTGTCAAGGCATCTCCGTTGAGCGATCCTGACAGCATCGCTGACACACTTAGAATGAGGCTCGTGGAATGCTCCGGAAAAAAACCACGCCTCCAGCGCTAGAGACTGCCCCGCTGTAGGCGTGATACCTACATCAAATAGATTTAAATGTTAAAATAATTAAAATAAGTAGTTTTTAATAAATAGACATCAGTCCTTAATTAGTGAAAACTTTAAATCCGTTTAAACATAAGATCAATTTGTACTTTTTAAATGATGTAGCTTTATGCGATTTTTATTTACTTTTAGTCTTAAAAAAATAAAAAATAAAAAACAGCACTGAAAAAAGCATTATTTGTTTTTAATGTATTAAGTTAATTACTATAATCTACGACTAGTCTAAATTTAGACTATTGCCGTCGATATATCTTTTATTTTTGTCAGGCTTATGACAATTAACACACACAAACACACTTGCCTTCTGTCCAGTTTGTAAGTTTGTGTCGTGTTATCTAGTAAATAAAACAGACATATGTAGTTAAAAGTAGTCGGTTTAACAATATGACAGGAAATAAATATCTCGTCTCTGTTGCCTGCATATCAGTTAGACATCAGCGGGTGTAAAAACATCTAAAGGTTTTTGGGGGTTTGCAACTCAACTGTTATCTAATTAGTTTTCCGGGGGTTCTGGTGTTGTAAATGGTCTGCTGCAGGTCGGCTAAAGTTTAAAAAAAAAAATGTGTGTAATCAAATTCAGGGATCAAAGGCGCGACAATTTCAAATTTATGGCTTAGGCCTGTGATCCTGAGGTTATCTGACAGTTCATTTAGTGGGTCAAATGGATGTGAAATCTTTTAACAAGTCAGACCATATAGGAATATGTAGTTTAATTCGAGTTAATTTAGTTTATTTTAGTTACATTTATAATTTTTATTAACCCCTAGATCTTTCAACCTCAACATAAATGTACCGAGAATGCAAACAAGTACACTCACACACACACACACCCACCCACCCACACTTTCCTTCTGCCGAGTTTGTGTCGTGTTATCTAGTAATTAAACCATACATATGTAGTTAAAAGTATCACCCATTTAACAATATTACAGGTAAGAAATATCTCGTCTCAGATTGAAACGTGACAAACTTAGTAGTGATTCTTTAAATCCTGTTTATCAACTCTTTGAGATACTTAATCATTGAAACATTTCTATAGTCACATCTTTATTTAATATTTTCTAAAATGAGATCTGGTTTATTTCTATTTTAAGTGTAACTAAGTTGTATTCTTTCGTTGTCATATCTTTTACATTTTATTAAAATAGGTTCAACTGATTGAGGAAGATCACATTTAACACAAAGTCCAGACACATGTTTTTCCTCTTATAAATAATGACTGATTAAGTGCAATGTGTCCAATTTTATGGCGAGAGCTTCCTTTCTACCCCCAAAATTCTCCTTTCATTAAATTTGATGTCTGGCATTTTAATGTTTTTATCTGATCCACTACCTTCTATTCCTATATGTGCAGGTATCTATACAAAATAAATATTTGTTTTTGGTTGTATTCTGAACAAACTCTGTAAAATGAATGACAAATTGTCTTGTTGAAGATTCGCCACACTTTAAACTTGGTAGTACTGCAAATGAGTCTGAACATATGACTACTTTAGGTATATTAATGTGTTCAACCCACTGAAGAGCCAAAAATATGACAATCATTTCTGTAGTATAAACAGACGGATGATTAGATGTTCTTTCAGGTATTCTATATCTACCCACTTGGAACATATGTGTCCTGTTTCAGGATCTTTAGATACATCTATGTATATGAGTTACTTTAAAACTATATGCTCTTTATTTTTCATCTAAACAAAAGTCCTTGATGTTTTATTCTATTTTAATTAGCCACTCAAACTTACTTTAGTAGCCTAAATCATTGAATATGTCTTTTATTTTCTTAATATCAACTTCTGGCACGAAATTTTACATTCATAAATGTATGTTTTTCAAAATCCTCACATTTAGTGTCATTTAAAGAGGAATTTGTGATGTATTTGGAGACGTTAAAAGAAATGAAAAGTCTCAAAGCAAGATTTTTGTATTCTTCATTAAAGGACTTTGGTTTTTCTTAATGTGAAAATCTGTTACTCCCCTACTTTTTCATTCTTTATCTTTTTCTTCAGTGTTGTTTTATTTATTTTACATTTATTTTGTTTTATGATGTACAGAGTGTGAACGAAAATTGAGTGTAATCTCAGACCATATTTGTAAATCTACCAGTAATGTACGCCTTTATATTTTTAATGTTTAAAGCATCGAATAAAAAAGAAAAAAAACACCCACTAACACATCCCCCTAACACCTCCCTAATAAAGTTGGTCACAAAGGTTTAAATGTATGTTAAAAGAGTTAAACAAAGTAACGTTTTTAATAAAAACACATCAGTTCTTATTTGATGAAAACATTCTACCTGGTTTTAATATTAGACCGATGTTTTTACTTTAAAATTAGGTTAACCTATACCATTTTATTTTCATCTCAACAAAAATTCCTTGTTGGAAAAAATTGTTGCTTTATTTCATTTTAATAAGTCACTCACCCATACTTTAGTAGTCTAAATCCTTGAATACGTCTTTTATTTTGTCAGTATTAACTTCTATCATTGCTATAGCGTAGCTATATCAATTAAAACATGCGTTTAGGCATACACAAATCTAACTGGAATGAAATGTTTTGGAATGTCTTTGATTTTTTTGCCAAAGAAACTTTAACAACATTACAGGAGAGGCTAAATATTTCATCTCAAGTAGTGCGTAGAAACGCGTCTGGTATCTGGAATCTGATGTCTTTGTGTTTACTGTTACGACCATGTCAGCGAAGATTGTAAAACATCTAAAGGTTTTTGGGGTTTCCAACTCAACTGTTATCTAATTAGTTTTCCGGGGGTTCTGGTGTTGTAAATGGTGTGCTGCAGGTAACCATAAAATGGTTTATGGTTTAGGCCTGTGATCGTGAGGTTAGCTAAAAGTTAATTTACTGGTCAAATGGACGCGAAATCTTTTAACAAGTCAGACCATATAGGAATATGTAGTTTAATTGGAGTTAATTTAGTTTATTTTAGTTACATTTATAATTTTTATTAACCCCTAGATCTTTCTAAACCTAGATCTAGACCCCTAGAACCTCAACATAAATGTACCGAGAATGCAAACAAGTACACAAACACAACCATACAATCATAAACACACACACACACACACACACACACACACAAATGTAAAACATTACAGAAAACATGAACATGCAAACTAAATAAATACTAATATACACTCAAACAAGTACAAAAATACACAAACAAACAAAATAGGTCACAAACACGAACATATCTATATAAGATTGAAAATGAGTTGTCCTAAGTTTTCTTTGAAACCAAAAGTGTTTGTTGGTACAAATGTCTGACAGAAATGTATACAATAGATTAGACGTCCTTTCTCACTTTCCAAATGGTGTTGTTATCCATGATGTTTAAAATAGTTTAAAAAAAGTATTATTTTTTAGCTTTAATGCAGGATTCATGTCAGCACTCAAGTGTTTACGCATTTCTCTTGAATGTGTGTACGGTAACCGTTTCATACATGAAGCAGAACAAATACATAACTCATAAATGCATTGTGGTTAATAAAAAAGACTTATTTATCTAGCATAACTTACTTTCTTTTCATAACAATAAACATTCTTACGACTTTAACAACTGCAAACAAACGGTTTGGTTGGAAAATAAAAAAAATGAAAAATAATGTGTTTTCTTAGTTAGAAAGCTTATAGTTTGTAGTAAATCACATATATAAGCTAAAAAAAAATTCTTCCAAACCATGCTGCTTTCACACACACACACACACACACACACACACCTCACAAAACTGTCAACAAGGACCTTAAGTTTTTGTTATAACGTTTAGATGTAGCTGAGACCTTGGTGGAATTATTTTACGTACAGTTTTGGGGAGGTTACTATGAACGTTGTAATAGGTTATAGATCACAAATTAACCCATTTAAAAATCTAAAAGTTTAAAAAGTAATGTAACTGATAACATTTGATTACATGTTTTAAGACTTGTAATGTTTTCAACCGTTAATCTTTTGAAACGTGTAAACAGGACAGGGGTTAACATTAGAGTACTCAACAACTAATGACCGTCAGACTTTTCAAATCCTTCATCACTTAAATTAGGATTGTGAACATTTCATTTTAAAGCACAACCACCACGAAATCAGATTTGCTTGGAGATTAAATACATATTTAAAAACACAACAAGAAAGTTTAACAGCTATGACACTGTTTTTAAATCAGGTTTTTGCACACCTATGAAGGGAAATGCCATGGCATCTAACAACGGTTGGTAAATCGGTTCAATTTAACAAATAAATATACATCGGCCAAATAGGAAATAAGCATACGTCTTTAACTCATGAAACATCTGACTCATATTTTAGAGTATTTAAGGTGGTTTATGAAATATATCAATGAAATCTGTAATCTGTAAAAATATTCAGATGTAACATTTTCATAATTAACCGCAATTTAATTATTTTTCTCACTGACTGTAACTGATTACATTTATTTTTAATCAAATGATATAATTTAGCTATATGTAACTAGTTGACCCCCTAACACTGATTATGCGTTCTAACAAGAATAGTTGGTGAAAGAGTTCATTACCCTCTTTAACTTTAAAAATGCGTACAATGTCCACAAACAAGGGTTTGCTCTTAAAACAAGCCCCAGACACCAACTTGGAAGCACCGTAACAAGTATAGCCATTGCAGAAATTTGTTATAGAGATTCAGTAAGTTAAACTCTGGATGCACGATTGACCGACTTACGTTTGCCATATTATTACTTTTTCTAAAGATAAAGACAATTATTTGGTTTCAGGACACACGAATCCTAACGCCCAATGGTTCACAAGATAACATGACAACGGTTGCTCCATTACAGCATAGTCAACCCATTTTAGCCTGTTTTAGCACATGTATATCGTATTATTGTTGAATATAGTCGTTTGGTCTAAATATGTGTTAACAGTTATTTTATTGTTGTTATATGTATTATATGTTCATGTTTTACAAATTTAATATGTTTACCTAATACCTCATTCAAGCTATGTAGATCTTCAGGTCAGGGAACTACAATACCCATCACACACCTCAGGCTTCAAACATGCCCGTGTGAATACATACTCATATTGTATGTGGCAACGCTCTAAATCATTGGACATCTGATTAAACGCATACGCAGATAACCTAAATAAAAAGACTCATATTCTTTTCTGTGATCTGTTTTAGTGATGCAAAGTTCGATTTTTTTTTTTTTTCAAAGTTCGAAAAATTATTTATTTGGACAGTTTGGTTCAATGAACCGATTCATAGGGACCTTAAGTCATTTTCGCAGTTACGTAGTACACTTTTTTTTTCTTCTAACAACTGAAGAGTCATTTTTATTTCTGTGAATCATCTAAATAAATGTAATTGTGTGAACACATATTGTTGGTTATTATCTTTTGTTCATTTAAGTTAATTCTGAATCATCTAAATAAAGTTAACTGTGTGAACACACATTAGCGGTTATTGTCTTTTGTTCATTTAAGTTAATTCTGAATCATCTAAAAAAAAAAAAAAAAAAAAAGTTAATTGTGTGAACACATATTGGTGGTTATTATCTTTTGTTAATTTAAGTTAGTGATGTTTGTGTTTGCAGTTTTATGCACAGTGTCTCTGTCGTTGTTTAGCTTGAACATCAGTTTTTAGTCAGTTACAAAAGTGTCAGGCATTAAGTTTTTGTATTTTTAATTCACCTAATTATGACAGAGTTACGGGTTTCGGGTGTTTTTGAAAGTGTTAGCGGTGAAAACTTAAATGTGACCGTCGAGTAACGTTAGCTACTCAAACGAAGACAAATTGTGTAAGTGTTCATTAAGATGCAGAAATTAAAATAAGCGTACAAATATTCATAATGACAAGTACAATATAACCTAAAAACACTATAGCCCCCTGCTAAGTATACCTAAAATTTTCTAGAGCGGTGAGATATTTACATTTACTGTACATTTATTCATTTAGCAGACGCTTTTATCCAAAGTGACTTACAGATGAGGACGGTGGAAGCAATCAAAAAACAACAAAAAGAGCAATGATATATAAATGTTTTAACAAGTCTCAGTTAGGTTAACACAGTACATGTACCATGGGATTTTAAATAATATCATAAATAAAAAGAAAACAGATTGAATAAAAAAAGAATAGAGCAAGCTAGTGTTAGAGGTCTTTACACATACACACACATGCACACACACACACACACACACACACATGCATAAATAGATATAAACCGCAATGTTTTTCATAGCGTTACACTTTGAACGATATGTTTCCATGACATTGTTAGCTCTTTCTGTTTGAATCTATTTACAGCAGTTTTCACCATCCTAATTGTAATGGTTTGGTCTTATGCTTAGGGTCTTATACGTTGTATTTTCTAGTTTTTGCTCTCGTGTTAGTGGGTCTCTTTGTTCATACAAATCAATATTTCTGTGGATTTGGGTATTAAAATATTGCTTTAAACATCGTCTTCATTCGAGACGTTTACTTAACATCATTATATCATCCTAGTTTATATCAGATATAAGATATGTTGCTTATTAATTATTATTGTTAATTGTTAACAAACAAAAAAGTTGCTGAACTCAGAGAACAGAATAGCGAGTGAAGTGGATCAATCTTTTATTTCAACACTATATTGTTGAATATATATCGATGTAGTGAAGAAAATTATCAAATTGTCATTAAAAACAAATAGTACTCATGACATTACAGGCAATCTAACCAGAATAGAAAATCTCTGCAGATTAACATGTTTTGGTCCAATATAAAATCAACCAACGATGCAACAATTTCACAGGTCATAGAATCATAATTTTTGGCAGCCAACAGCACACATTGATCTGTTATAGATGTACACAGATAGAGAACGTCATTAACGTCCATCTCATCTTCACATTCAGACATCACTTCCAGAATTTTACGTGCAGAAACATGCACCGGGTCCCTCCCGGTTAAAAATATGCTCGTCAAATCAGGCCATGTATATTTCAGACTTCTTACAAGTTTCATTTGGTTACTGAGATTTGTTTCCCGCTTGCTATCGCCCGTACAATCGTGATTTGGGTCGCATTCCTTCTTGAGGATCTTTTGCATCAGTCCGATCATCTGTCCTCTGTAGTGTAGTTTAAAATCAGGGTCGATAATGTCTTTGACAAAACTGGTGTTTGCCGTAGCGCACTCCAGTTTTTAGACCTCATCAGCGCCGCTCCATTTACCCCCCATGGGTCAGTTGTGCAGCGTCAGACGACTTTTTCAGAATTCGATTCTTTCCAAGGTGTAAACTTTGCCCCTAATCGATATAGAACTGTCACCGAATGCGGTAGTACTGTTTTAATTCACGATAAATTTCCGGTTTATTGATTTATTGTATTGTTTGTTGTTCACAGCAGGCAACTGTAGCATTTATCAGCCGGTCTTTGTTGGTTTTAGTGAGCCACCCTCAACCCTTGTATGATGTACACGATGGGGGTTTGTCATCAGGAAGTCATAAACATTGGTCACGCCCAAGATGGCTCCGCCCAAGATGACCACTCAAGTCAGTCGTGATATTTTGATGATTAAAAGGTTGGATAATAATTAATAAGCAACATATCTTATATCTGATATAAACTAGGATGATATAATGATGTTAAGTAAACGTCTCGAATGAAGACGATGTTTAAAGCAATATTTTAATACCCAAATCCACAGAAATATTGATTTGTATGAACAAAGAGACCCACTAACACGAGAGCAAAAACTAGAAAATACAACGTATAAGACCCTAAGCATAAGACCAAACCATTACAATTAGGATGGTGAAAACTGCTGTAAATAGATTCAAACAGAAAGAGCTAACAATGTCATGGAAACATATCGTTCAAAGTGTAACGCTATGAAAAACATTGCGGTTTATATCTATTTATGCGTGTGTGTGTGTGTGTGTGTGTGTGTGCATGTGTGTGTATGTGTAAAGACCTCTAACACTAGCTTGCTCTATTCTTTTTTTATTCAATCTGTTTTCTTTTTATTTATGATATTATTTAAAATCCCATGGTACATGTACTGTGTTAACCTAACTGAGACTTGTTAAAACATTTATATATCATTGCTCTTTTTGTTGTTTTTTGATTGCTTCCACCGTCCTCATCTGTAAGTCACTTTGGATAAAAGCGTCTGCTAAATGAATAAATGTACAGTAAATGTAAATATCTCACCGCTCTAGAAAATTTTAGGTATACTTAGCAGGGGGCTATAGTGTTTTTAGGTTATATTGTACTTGTCATTATGAATATTTGTACGCTTATTTTAATTTCTGCATCTTAATGAACACTTACACAATTTGTCTTCGTTTGAGTAGCTAACGTTACTCGACGGTCACATTTAAGTTTTCACCGCTAACACTTTCAAAAACACCCGAAACCCGTAACTCTGTCATAATTAGGTGAATTAAAAATACAAAAACTTAATGCCTGACACTTTTGTAACTGACTAAAAACTGATGTTCAAGCTAAACAACGACAGAGACACTGTGCATAAAACTGCAAACACAAACATCACTAACTTAAATTAACAAAAGATAATAACCACCAATATGTGTTCACACAATTAACTTTTTTTTTTTTTTTTTTTTTAGATGATTCAGAATTAACTTAAATGAACAAAAGACAATAACCGCTAATGTGTGTTCACACAGTTAACTTTATTTAGATGATTCAGAATTAACTTAAATGAACAAAAGATAATAACCAACAATATGTGTTCACACAATTACATTTATTTAGATGATTCACAGAAATAAAAATGACTCTTCAGTTGTTAGAAGAAAAAAAAAGTGTACTACGTAACTGCGAAAATGACTTAAGGTCCCTATGAATCGGTTCATTGAACCAAACTGTCCAAATAAATAATTTTTCGAACTTTGAAAAAAAAAAAAAATCGAACTTTGCATCACTAAAACAGATCACAGAAAAGAATATGAGTCTTTTTATTTAGGTTATCTGCGTATGCGTTTAATCAGATGTCCAATGATTTAGAGCGTTGCCACATACAATATGAGTATGTATTCACACGGGCATGTTTGAAGCCTGAGGTGTGTGATGGGTATTGTAGTTCCCTGACCTGAAGATCTACATAGCTTGAATGAGGTATTAGGTAAACATATTAAATTTGTAAAACATGAACATATAATACATATAACAACAATAAAATAACTGTTAACACATATTTAGACCAAACGACTATATTCAACAATAATACGATATACATGTGCTAAAACAGGCTAAAATGGGTTGACTATGCTGTAATGGAGCAACCGTTGTCATGTTATCTTGTGAACCATTGGGCGTTAGGATTCGTGTGTCCTGAAACCAAATAATTGTCTTTATCTTTAGAAAAAGTAATAATATGGCAAACGTAAGTCGGTCAATCGTGCATCCAGAGTTTAACTTACTGAATCTCTATAACAAATTTCTGCAATGGCTATACTTGTTACGGTGCTTCCAAGTTGGTGTCTGGGGCTTGTTTTAAGAGCAAACCCTTGTTTGTGGACATTGTACGCATTTTTAAAGTTAAAGAGGGTAATGAACTCTTTCACCAACTATTCTTGTTAGAACGCATAATCAGTGTTAGGGGGTCAACTAGTTACATATAGCTAAATTATATCATTTGATTAAAAATAAATGTAATCAGTTACAGTCAGTGAGAAAAATAATTAAATTGCGGTTAATTATGAAAATGTTACATCTGAATATTTTTACAGATTACAGATTTCATTGATATATTTCATAAACCACCTTAAATACTCTAAAATATGAGTCAGATGTTTCATGAGTTAAAGACGTATGCTTATTTCCTATTTGGCCGATGTATATTTATTTGTTAAATTGAACCGATTTACCAACCGTTGTTAGATGCCATGGCATTTCCCTTCATAGGTGTGCAAAAACCTGATTTAAAAACAGTGTCATAGCTGTTAAACTTTCTTGTTGTGTTTTTAAATATGTATTTAATCTCCAAGCAAATCTGATTTCGTGGTGGTTGTGCTTTAAAATGAAATGTTCACAATCCTAATTTAAGTGATGAAGGATTTGAAAAGTCTGACGGTCATTAGTTGTTGAGTACTCTAATGTTAACCCCTGTCCTGTTTACACGTTTCAAAAGATTAACGGTTGAAAACATTACAAGTCTTAAAACATGTAATCAAATGTTATCAGTTACATTACTTTTTAAACTTTTAGATTTTTAAATGGGTTAATTTGTGATCTATAACCTATTACAACGTTCATAGTAACCTCCCCAAAACTGTACGTAAAATAATTCCACCAAGGTCTCAGCTACATCTAAACGTTATAACAAAAACTTAAGGTCCTTGTTGACAGTTTTGTGAGGTGTGTGTGTGTGTGTGTGTGTGTGTGTGAAAGCAGCATGGTTTGGAAGAATTTTTTTTTAGCTTATATATGTGATTTACTACAAACTATAAGCTTTCTAACTAAGAAAACACATTATTTTTCATTTTTTTTATTTTCCAACCAAACCGTTTGTTTGCAGTTGTTAAAGTCGTAAGAATGTTTATTGTTATGAAAAGAAAGTAAGTTATGCTAGATAAATAAGTCTTTTTTATTAACCACAATGCATTTATGAGTTATGTATTTGTTCTGCTTCATGTATGAAACGGTTACCGTACACACATTCAAGAGAAATGCGTAAACACTTGAGTGCTGACATGAATCCTGCATTAAAGCTAAAAAATAATACTTTTTTTAAACTATTTTAAACATCATGGATAACAACACCATTTGGAAAGTGAGAAAGGACGTCTAATCTATTGTATACATTTCTGTCAGACATTTGTACCAACAAACACTTTTGGTTTCAAAGAAAACTTAGGACAACTCATTTTCAATCTTATATAGATATGTTCGTGTTTGTGACCTATTTTGTTTGTTTGTGTATTTTTGTACTTGTTTGAGTGTATATTAGTATTTATTTAGTTTGCATGTTCATGTTTTCTGTAATGTTTTACATTTGTGTGTGTGTGTGTGTGTGTGTGTGTGTGTTTATGATTGTATGGTTGTGTTTGTGTACTTGTTTGCATTCTCGGTACATTTATGTTGAGGTTCTAGGGGTCTAGATCTAGGTTTAGAAAGATCTAGGGGTTAATAAAAATTATAAATGTAACTAAAATAAACTAAATTAACTCCAATTAAACTACATATTCCTATATGGTCTGACTTGTTAAAAGATTTCACGTCCATTTGACCAGTAAATTAACTTTTAGCTAACCTCACGATCACAGGCCTAAACCATAAACCATTTTATGGTTACCTGCAGCACACCATTTACAACACCAGAACCCCCGGAAAACTAATTAGATAACAGTTGAGTTGGAAACCCCAAAAACCTTTAGATGTTTTACAATCTTCGCTGACATGGTCGTAACAGTAAACACAAAGACATCAGATTCCAGATACCAGACGCGTTTCTACGCACTACTTGAGATGAAATATTTAGCCTCTCCTGTAATGTTGTTAAAGTTTCTTTGGCAAAAAAATCAAAGACATTCCAAAACATT
This sequence comes from Carassius gibelio, assembly GCF_023724105.1. NCBI lineage: Eukaryota > Metazoa > Chordata > Actinopteri > Cypriniformes > Cyprinidae > Carassius > Carassius gibelio. Next base: position 37,563,934 of record NC_068402.1, on the reverse strand, counting down.
TCATTCCAGTTAGATTTGTGTATGCCTAAACGCATGTTTTAATTGATATAGCTACGCTATAGCAATGATAGAAGTTAATACTGACAAAATAAAAGACGTATTCAAGGATTTAGACTACTAAAGTATGGGTGAGTGACTTATTAAAATGAAATAAAGCAACAATTTTTTCCAACAAGGAATTTTTGTTGAGATGAAAATAAAATGGTATAGGTTAACCTAATTTTAAAGTAAAAACATCGGTCTAATATTAAAACCAGGTAGAATGTTTTCATCAAATAAGAACTGATGTGTTTTTATTAAAAACGTTACTTTGTTTAACTCTTTTAACATACATTTAAACCTTTGTGACCAACTTTATTAGGGAGGTGTTAGGGGGATGTGTTAGTGGGTGTTTTTTTTCTTTTTTATTCGATGCTTTAAACATTAAAAATATAAAGGCGTACATTACTGGTAGATTTACAAATATGGTCTGAGATTACACTCAATTTTCGTTCACACTCTGTACATCATAAAACAAAATAAATGTAAAATAAATAAAACAACACTGAAGAAAAAGATAAAGAATGAAAAAGTAGGGGAGTAACAGATTTTCACATTAAGAAAAACCAAAGTCCTTTAATGAAGAATACAAAAATCTTGCTTTGAGACTTTTCATTTCTTTTAACGTCTCCAAATACATCACAAATTCCTCTTTAAATGACACTAAATGTGAGGATTTTGAAAAACATACATTTATGAATGTAAAATTTCGTGCCAGAAGTTGATATTAAGAAAATAAAAGACATATTCAATGATTTAGGCTACTAAAGTAAGTTTGAGTGGCTAATTAAAATAGAATAAAACATCAAGGACTTTTGTTTAGATGAAAAATAAAGAGCATATAGTTTTAAAGTAACTCATATACATAGATGTATCTAAAGATCCTGAAACAGGACACATATGTTCCAAGTGGGTAGATATAGAATACCTGAAAGAACATCTAATCATCCGTCTGTTTATACTACAGAAATGATTGTCATATTTTTGGCTCTTCAGTGGGTTGAACACATTAATATACCTAAAGTAGTCATATGTTCAGACTCATTTGCAGTACTACCAAGTTTAAAGTGTGGCGAATCTTCAACAAGACAATTTGTCATTCATTTTACAGAGTTTGTTCAGAATACAACCAAAAACAAATATTTATTTTGTATAGATACCTGCACATATAGGAATAGAAGGTAGTGGATCAGATAAAAACATTAAAATGCCAGACATCAAATTTAATGAAAGGAGAATTTTGGGGGTAGAAAGGAAGCTCTCGCCATAAAATTGGACACATTGCACTTAATCAGTCATTATTTATAAGAGGAAAAACATGTGTCTGGACTTTGTGTTAAATGTGATCTTCCTCAATCAGTTGAACCTATTTTAATAAAATGTAAAAGATATGACAACGAAAGAATACAACTTAGTTACACTTAAAATAGAAATAAACCAGATCTCATTTTAGAAAATATTAAATAAAGATGTGACTATAGAAATGTTTCAATGATTAAGTATCTCAAAGAGTTGATAAACAGGATTTAAAGAATCACTACTAAGTTTGTCACGTTTCAATCTGAGACGAGATATTTCTTACCTGTAATATTGTTAAATGGGTGATACTTTTAACTACATATGTATGGTTTAATTACTAGATAACACGACACAAACTCGGCAGAAGGAAAGTGTGGGTGGGTGGGTGTGTGTGTGTGTGAGTGTACTTGTTTGCATTCTCGGTACATTTATGTTGAGGTTGAAAGATCTAGGGGTTAATAAAAATTATAAATGTAACTAAAATAAACTAAATTAACTCGAATTAAACTACATATTCCTATATGGTCTGACTTGTTAAAAGATTTCACATCCATTTGACCCACTAAATGAACTGTCAGATAACCTCAGGATCACAGGCCTAAGCCATAAATTTGAAATTGTCGCGCCTTTGATCCCTGAATTTGATTACACACATTTTTTTTTTTAAACTTTAGCCGACCTGCAGCAGACCATTTACAACACCAGAACCCCCGGAAAACTAATTAGATAACAGTTGAGTTGCAAACCCCCAAAAACCTTTAGATGTTTTTACACCCGCTGATGTCTAACTGATATGCAGGCAACAGAGACGAGATATTTATTTCCTGTCATATTGTTAAACCGACTACTTTTAACTACATATGTCTGTTTTATTTACTAGATAACACGACACAAACTTACAAACTGGACAGAAGGCAAGTGTGTTTGTGTGTGTTAATTGTCATAAGCCTGACAAAAATAAAAGATATATCGACGGCAATAGTCTAAATTTAGACTAGTCGTAGATTATAGTAATTAACTTAATACATTAAAAACAAATAATGCTTTTTTCAGTGCTGTTTTTTATTTTTTATTTTTTTAAGACTAAAAGTAAATAAAAATCGCATAAAGCTACATCATTTAAAAAGTACAAATTGATCTTATGTTTAAACGGATTTAAAGTTTTCACTAATTAAGGACTGATGTCTATTTATTAAAAACTACTTATTTTAATTATTTTAACATTTAAATCTATTTGATGTAGGTATCACGCCTACAGCGGGGCAGTCTCTAGCGCTGGAGGCGTGGTTTTTTTCCGGAGCATTCCACGAGCCTCATTCTAAGTGTGTCAGCGATGCTGTCAGGATCGCTCAACGGAGATGCCTTGACACTTTGCTGTGATATCTTTTTTTCTTTCGTCTAACTCTCTGTCAGTAATAGTCTAGATTTTTAAAGTTGTAGTTAGTGGTAAAGTACAACATAGATTTGATTTGAAGTATCTTGTCTGATGGATTTTATTTTTGATCCGCGTAATGCCTACCATATTTTTTCTTTTGTTTTTAACTTTTTATAACATTGTGCCAAACACCAAGTTTTCTGGTTTGTATCGCCGCTTTACATTCATTTCTTTTTTAGTTTGAGGTAAGGTACAAATGCTAAATGCTTTCTTTTCTAGCTGGTAACAAAACACCTTTTTAAATTTTTACAAGCTCTCACATCTTTTCACGTGTTGCTTAACGAAAACACATCTGATAGTTTTGACTTGTTTAGTTGTTTTAGATAAATAACCAGTAACCTATTTTTTTTTTCTTTTTTATTTGTTACAACTTTAACAACGTTTTACACTTTTCCAACTACGAAAACAATCATTACATCGTTCCCATTTTGTTTGTGTGTATAACCTTTTTTCTTGAAATGCACTGTGTACTTAAAACCTTAATAAAAACTTCCCTTATACCATTTTCATGATTTCATCCCTTTCCACAGTTTAAAAAAAAAAAAAAAGCACATAGATCCCAACACATTTTCACCCTCCCTCACCGAAATTCCTTCTTAGGGTCGTAAGTTCATATCTAGGTCACCGCGGTGTACAGGGAGGGGAGGGGTGGGGGTTTACAAACAGGTGTCCAGAACAGATGGCTTTTATGACCCTCATCAATCAAATTTTTGACACATGGTGTACTATATCCTCTCTACCGGATGATAAAGCAACATATCTCTGAGATTTATACACAGAGATGGCTTTTGTTTCTCCAGGCTGTGTATATCCAAGAGAACTTGGTGTGAAAAGATTTATCTTGTATTGTTGCCTTCATCTTGGCAAAAACAAACTCAACAAGAATGTCAAGTTTCTGCCTTTACAAGAGAATATTATTGTTAGACAAATACATCCATGCAATAGTAAATTACCAAAGTGTGTATTTCTCATGAATGCGCTTTAATATGAAGGGCAATAATGAGTGATTGCTGAATGATAATCACTGTGATTACTGGCATTTAGAAATATTAGTGCATCTCATAAACACACTGATTTCAATATAGTAAATGCTTTTAATTTCTAAATTAAAATCCATTTTCAGATTTGAAAGGTGTTAAGTTAAAAACATCATGGTGATACACCCGTCCAGATATCATTATGACGAAAAAACGAAAAAACAAGAAAAATAAAAATCGTGAACCCACATGAAGTAGTTTAACATAATATTTTGTTATTATTTATAAGATAAAATGCCCATGAAGCAGTTTTATCGAAATTAGATTTGAGGTCATAGGTTTGTTTCTCCCAAGACGGTAGGTGGAGATTATTATGCAAAGTGTTCTAGTGCATTTATAAGTCTTAGTTCATGTTAATTTCAACATTTACTAATGCATTATTTAAATCAAAAGTTGTGCTTGTTAGCATTAGTTAATGCACTGTGAATTACCATGAACTAACAACGAATAACTGTATTTTCATTAACTAACATTAACAAAGATGAATAAATACAGTAATAAATGTATTATTCATTGTTTGTTCATGTTAATTAATACATTAACTAGCATTAACTAATGGAACCTTATTCTAAAGTGTTACCAAAAAATCGATTTAAAAAATGCATACTTTTAACAGTGGTTTGTTTTGTGATCATGTGATATTGTTCATGTGATGTATGTAATCATGTGACCTTGTTTGAAGATGGCTTCTAGATGAACTGAAGACAATCCCCTGTGCTCTTCTTTTTTTTTTAACACGTTCTGTCATTCTGGATCATTGTGGAATATTTTTAAAGATGCAGTGAGTCTTTTACTAATTTTGGGAATGTTGGGAAACAGATGTGTTTCCTTACTGGTGTCTGATTGGCTGGATTGAGCTGCTGACACACTGTTTTGAAGTTAGGGAAGGATTTGTGTTCAAAGAGGTTATCAATAATAAAAAGCATGACAGGACTGAATTTTCTGAAAACTATACATTGGATTTCAGCATCGAAACAAAAGTACACAGGTTTGTTGATTTGGGAGAATATACAGACATTTTAGTCCATCTGTGTCTCAGGCTCTGTTCGGGGGATAATCGTTTTCGTTCAGCCCATTTGACACCGCTATGAAAATAATTTACTGTAAGTGGTTAAAGTTTATGAAATAAAATAGTGTTTGGAGCACATTGAATTCAGTTAATGCATTTTTTATGGGGTTCATTGGATAGATGCGCTTCTAAGAAACAATAGGGGTCAAGAGTAATTGCTTGCAAGCTACACCAAAATGTGTGTGTGTGTGTGTGTGTGTGTGCAAGAAGCTTATAAAATGTATTGTATGTATTATATTTTGAAGTAGCATTTTAATTTAGTGCAACATTGCTACTTTTTATTATTTCTGTATAGCTTTATTTTTTATTATTTCAGCATTAGTTTAAGTAGTTAAATACTTTGTCTGGTAGGCAATGTTTTTAAGTTTTCATCTAATATTTATATATTTTATACTTTTATTTATTTTATTTTATTTTGGCTTCATGACAATTACATGAATTATTTTGAATAGATTTAGTTTTATTTAACAACAACACTGTTAAACACATTAGTCTGTTATATTATTATTATTAGTAGTAGTAGTAGTAGTATCATTATTATTGTTTAATTCCCAGTCAGTCTCATCATTTGTTTCTAATAAAATTGTTAAAATATTTTTGGGGGGGTTTTCTTAAACAAGCAAATCAGAAAACAGTTTTGTATCGCAGTTTTTAGTATCAATAAACACACTAGTGTCACATTTCTGGATAAATGCATATGGAGATTATATGTAGATAAGATTGCTCATCATAATAAGTCATGCTAAGCTTCATGTGTGGTTATTTTGGGGATGTAATGGGTGTGAAATTACAGCGAGTTCTGGTGCACATGTAGTTTAAAAGCTTGTCTGCTCAATTTTAGGATGAAATTGACACAATGTTTTAAATCTGAGGCCTCAGGAATGTATTGAGAAAGCAGCTGTGGTCAGTTTTGGTGTCATTTCTTCTCAAACACACTGACTGTTCACTTTTAGGATTCCTTTCAGAATGAGACGCATGTTTTTGAGCAGAATGGCTCTGTGTGAATGCGGCTGCGGTTGCATTATTCTGCAGTCACACTGTCACATGAGATCAGGAAGCAGATTTCAGACTCCTTTTATTCGGGTTTTAAGTGAGACACCAACAGTTTCTCTCTGCACGCTACGCTGAGCCCTAAATAAAACCCTGAGAAAGAAAGAGTGACAGTTTGAGCCTTTAAGAGCTTCAGACAAAACGAGAGAACTTGAAGAAGAAAAGAGAAGAGCTGCAAAAACTTGTCAGTGAGTCACACCCTCGTCATTCGTTTCTGTCTGACTCCCTCAGAATGGAGGGGTAAGGGACAGGAATTAGGGGCGTGGCCTGGAGGGGTTCTAGCCACACCCTTTAAATGTGATTGGCCAACAAAGTGCCATCCCAAATCACAGATGAGCACATTACTAAAGCAAAATATAGTTCTTCCAAGCTTTCAATAGAAAATGATTGTTATAATAATAATGTTCATTTATGATGCTTCATTCCATCCTTGAAAGTCTTCTGGCCTCTAGAACCCCGTTCATTGTTCCTGATGGTAAGTCATCTCTCCTCCGTCTATAATGAAGAAGATTATTAAATCTAAACTCAGGCCAGGATCCTTCAGCAGAGCTGCCATATGGAGGATTTACCCATAATCCCCGTGTTAGAGGACTTCAGAAAGAGATGCAGAGAAAGGCTCGATGTCTACATGGCTACATGGTTTATTGTGAAAGTGCTTTAGTGTGCAAATAAAAGGACCTTGTCCTGAGCTTCTTATTATTACATTTCACACAGTCAAGTCTGAAACATGACATGGAAGTAATCTAAATAAAACAACAGAACCGAACTGTGAGCAATCAACACAAATAACAACATTTGAATTCAAAATGACTGATGCAAAATTAAAATGATGTGCAAAATTACTGCCAATGCAACAATTCTCATTTTAATTCATTTTAATTAAAAGTAAAACTGAAATAAAAATATACCAAAAATAAAATAAATAGTTTGTAAACACACTCTTTCATGCATTGTAAGGTCATGTGACACTGACTTTAAAATGTCATTGAATCACGTAACGTAATGATCTTATTATATTTATGTAGCGTATAACAAGCAGGTTTTTGTCTGTAGTTTCACTTTTTGACTGAAAATGTGTGTGTCAGCTGCATTTTTGGACATTTACTGTAGAGTGAATACAGCAGCACACACTGGTCAGTTTTACTCATGTGGTGTAATGTACTCTAGTAATAAACGATCAACATAATCCATCATATTTCAGCTGGGGAAGCAGTTCATTCAATATATATTGATATTTCCTTCAATTCAGTCCCACAGTTACAGTCAGCAGCTCGTCATGTATCGGGCCTTTGGTTTACTGTAGGTGGAAAACAATCCCATTAGACTGAATGCACTTCTTTTACTTGTGATAAAGTAGATAGTCTTTATTTTATTCAGTTAACAACAAAATTTAAAATACAAAAAAAAAAAAATCTTTTAAGCAAGCCTGTCTCTCTAAAAATACCAGAAAGCTGAACCAAACTGAAAAAAGAAAAAAATGGAAAGATGTGTTGCTGATTAAATATTTTTCTGAGAACATGTGGAGTAGCTGTTTTAATTTGTTATTGTTAATTGCAGTATTTTTACAGTCATTAATCTCAGCCCTACATTGCAGACTTGTCAAACTCCTACTGTAATAACAGATCTGAACAACACTAAAGGTGCGAGGTTACGACTGTTTCTTCAACAGCAGGAACTATTTTATCATACTGGTTGGTTTTTCATGAAGTCATTACGTTATATAAAAGTCACTTTAAAGCTTTAAGTCTTGGAAATTCCTTTTTTTTTTTTTATCTGTTCCAAGATGCTCAATGCTATTTAACGTAATACAGATGTTGATCTTGTTTTAGTAGACAAATTTAACTAGTTAGGAGGGGATGTTTTTTTATTTTTATTTTTTTTAAGAAAGTCAGCAGAGCCAAAAGTGACTGTTATTACTCCTGAACACTTTTAAACATTACCGTTCAAAGGTTTTGGAAATTGGCAAGATTTAGTAATGTTTTAAAAAATATATTTTGTGCTCACCAAAGTGATGCGCAGCTGTATTTTCAGCATCATTAGTCTTCAGTGTCACATGATCTTCAGAAATCATTCTAATATGATGATTTACTGCTCCAGAAACATTTCTGATTATGATCAATGCTGAAAACAGTTGTGCTGCACAATATTTTCGAGGAAACGGTGACACATTTTATTTTTCAGTATTCACAGATGAACAGCATTTGTTTGAGATAGAAACCTTTTGTAACATTATAAATATCTTTACTATCACTTTTGATCAATTTAATGTGTCCTGTTGAATAAAATGATAAATATCTTTAAAAAAGCACAAGCTTTTAAACAATAATAAATTAAAGAGAAAAAGGGGATTGCACTCATGGTAACTGAGCTTTTCACCTGATTAAGACTGATAATGTATTTAGGCAGATTCTGTGTTATTAAATAATATTTCTAACATTTAACATAGATTTGATAATTTCCCGGCGTGAACCCTGTGATTTAGGTCGATTTGAAAACATCTGCTTTTACAACAGACACATGAGAGCCGAAGTGAAGAGCTTTTTAAATGAACAGATCACAATGAACACCTCAGTTTAGGTGTTTGGGGTCATTCGGGTCACTCTTCTTGATAAGAGCGGCCCATCAGGAAAGAGAAACTGCATCGTATCCTTTTTGACACTGAGTCTTTTTAAGATCTCATTAATATTTTAACTTGAATTATTGCTCGGATTTGCTGGTTTATCTCCCCAAATCTTCATTGACATCTCTCTCATCTTTTTCTCTAAAACTAGTTCTCCTTTAAAGCTTTTGCTCCACTTTTCTCCACTTTTAATTGCTATTCGCATCATGAGAAAGTCTCTGAAGGAAAACAATGTCTTTCTGAAGAAAACCAGTTGAATTATCCATTATCCATGTCATCATGCTTGATTGTCATATTGGTCATATTGTTGTCATTGCATTTTCCTTTTAATGAAACATCCATTTGACTATTTTTGAATTTTGTCTTATTGATTTTTGGATTGTAATTTTTGCCTGGGAAAGATCACTTTTGAAGATCTCTCTTTGAGTTTTTTGCTGTTGTATCTTCATGAGTTCTCTATGTAAATGACGTCGGTTATAATTGGGTAACCTCAGTGTACTGGCCTAGTTTGTGTTAGTGTGGGTGTTCTTAAATGAATTGGATTTCTGAACACGCTGTTTTCACGCGTTTGCTTCTGAAAATGTTCTGGATGGATAAGATGAGAGCTTTGCCTTGTTAAAGTCGCATCTGACTTCAGTTCCCTGCGAGCTTCCTCATGGTGACCGGTGGGCAGAATAATTATTCTGCCTTATGAGATCCATATGTGAGCTCATTCTAAGGCAATATTGCTTGTATCCTTCACTGAGAAGGCAATCCTAGAACAATTCAATGCAAAAACATATTCAAAATGTCACAATGCACAATGGTGGACAAGTATCCAGAAAAATAAGAAAAGATTTCTTTCAATATTTGTGTTTTGTTGTTGTTCTTGTTAAGTATTTTTTGTTAGCTTCCTGTGCACTTTAGGCAAGAATGTGAGTTTCTTCCTAAACCACAAAAATGACAGTAAAAAGACACGCATAAAGGTCATTGTTTTGCTTATTTTGGTAACCAATAACAATGGGCAGCTCTTCAGCACAGTTAAGCACAAGCATTAACATTTAGAAGTACCAATACATCAGTGCATAATGGAAATTTAATGCATGGGATATTTTAATGTATTTTGCAAATAATACAATTTTATTTTAAAGTCCAATCTGATACAGATGCCATCCCATGTTTTTGCGATGGATGTAAAACAGTCAGAATTGCTAGATAAAAAGTCACAATTACTCTGTTTTACTTTTTTAGTCAGTGGTGAAAACAGGCTTCCATAGTTTATTATTATTATTTTTATTTGTTTGTAATAAAGGAAGGTAATGTAGGTTATTTTCTTGCTCAATCATGATGTTAACATCCCAGAATATTTGGAGAATTTACTTAAACACTAATTTGGAATATCTTAACTATTTTTATTAGGAATAATGAAACCGGGAATACATTGACTTCTTGAGATCTGTTAGTAGTTTGATGGGTTGATATTGTACCATATTGTCCCATTTGGGGAAGGCGCGGCCTAGTGGTTAGTTTGACTCCTAACCCTAGGGTTGTGGGTTCGAGTCTTGGGCCGGCAGTACTCAAGGCTTGTGTGTGTTCACTGCTGTGTGTGTGCATTTTGGATGGGTTAATGCAGAGCACCAATTCTGAGTATGGGTCACCATACTTAGCTGTATGTCACTTTCTCTTCACTTATCTTCATTTTTCAACCAGCTCTCAGATCTCCCGGTTTGTTTGTCAGCTAATTCCAGCAGATTATGCAAAGTGCACTTTTGACAACCTTTCAGAGCTTTTGTCAAAACTACATATCTACTTTGACATTTTTATGCATTGAGTGTTTGCCTACTGTTTTGCAATCAAATTGCCTTTGTGCTGTATAGACAGCCATTGGAAGCTAATATGCTGTTTGTTTGTGGTTTTGCACCAAACACAAGTGTCCCAGCTGTCTGCCTTTCAGCGAACAGGACCTGATTGAGTCACCATATTATTCGATCAGACCCTGACTGGGCTGATCCTGCCCTTCATCCGTCCCAGCATGACTCCCACAACCAAGTCCACATCTCGGTGCTTGATATTCAGTTCTGCTCAGAGCGGAGATGAAGTGTTGATAAACCACAGTTTGACCCAAATCTCAGTTGAAAGGCTTTGTCGTGTCCAATAACTGCTGCCTCCCATTAAAACCAGAACCTACAGAAAACTTCAACCTCTGAAATCAATAATCATGTCGCTCTTTTTTAAAAAAAAATTTCCCTCCGTTGCCGGAGATCAAAGTTCTTGCAGATCTGAAGGAATGAGTTTCAGTTACAAATGATCGGCTTCATATTTTCCATTTTTTACTATTCTTCAAGAGTATTTTTGGCAGTCAGTGGAAACTGTGGGTAGTGCACTAATTTAATTTGTATTCTTTTTTTTCTTCTTTTTATACGTACATATCTTTTAGGCTGTTAATTGAATCTCTTGTCTTCGGCTGAAAGTTTGTTAGCAATTTCACCTTCCTCAGATCTGCGGCTCGTCTGATCGGCATCAATCTACATCCAGCTGTCTTCCATTACTCTCAGATTGTTTCATCCCTACTCATCTGTCATCGCTCTCTCTCTTCACCGCTTTCTGCTTTTCGCTTGGATGGGTGGGATGGCTGTCCAATTTTACGGCTGGCTACTCTTCTCCTGTTTGTGTGTTGCGTCCGGCACTTTCTAAACGCTTCTTCAGATGGGCTTTTGGTGCCTGAGTGGAAATGAGAGACGAGCGGGAGGTGTTTTGTGCCGCCTTTGTTTTTAAGCTTGTTTGTGTGGAACGCTCCAGCACTTGATTGGGATGTAGAGCTGGGTGAGATCAATTTGCATTTGTCACCATTTTTCTGGAAGTGTAATATAACTTAATCATAGAAATAGTCAATGTTTCAATGTTTTGTGGCCCTTGAATGTGCGATTGGTAACTTTCATCTCATTAAATAGTACAACAGTACTGCTGAACAATGTTTTTTGTTTTTTTGCAGTATAAGATCATTCAATAATTTCACTTGAATATGATCATATAAGTCGAAAAATTATTTCAGTAACACTTGTTATTACATTGGAATAAATTAAATGATAGCTGACTGCCAAAAATGCATTAGGTGTCACTTTAAGTCAAACATTTTAGGGCAAACATGTCTGTCTCTCTGTCTGTCTATCTACTGTATCTATCTATCTATCTATATATATATCTATACATATCTATATATATATCTGTCCGTCCGTCCGTCCGTCCGTCTTCATAATTACACACACACACACACACACACACACACACACACACACACACACACACTATTTATTATTTAATTTATTGCATTAAACAGTTACACATATCAAGACATTATACAAATTATCATTCTGTTAGAGAAAAACAAGGGGTAACATCATACCTGTCAAGTATCCCGTTTTGGCCGGGAAAGTCACGTATTTTACCCTTCTTTCCCGCCGTCCTCCCGTATTAGTATTTTCCCGTAAATCTCCCGTATTTAATTTTTTTTTTATTATAACCTGCGTTATTAATAAAATAATAATAATAAAAACATTCCCAATCTGAGCTCTGTCACTAGTCTCGCGATAACTGCCACCTGTAAGTAGCCTTTCGCGAGGGGTGTGTGGACGGATGATGGATGCTACGATAGAGAGTGAAGGCACACCTGCCAAAGAACCAAAACCCTTGTGTAAATACCAGGATAAATGGGACAGCGAATTTACTTTTTTAAAGAACGCAAAGTCTGCAACAAATTTGTACAACAACTCACTAAAAGAGTAAAAGAAAAGTTATGTGAAATAAAAAGAAAAACTGTAAAAGAAAAGCAATATGAAATGAAAAGAATGTGTGGAATGAAAATAAAATGTAAATGTAAAGACAAGCAATGTTATATTAACAGAAAATATTCAAATAAGCCTTTAAATAAATGCTCTTCATATATACCCTTTTGTGTTTTCATTTGGGCTATAACACCTGTCTTAAAATGTAAGGGATACTGGAGCTTTGTTGGGGTGGTGGGACTGCTTGCGGTGGGCGCCGGAAAATTTCCCTTATTTTCAAATTCAAAACTTGACAGGTATGGGTAACATCTTGATTCAAAATGCTAAGAATCGAATGAATCGCGATTTCTATAGCGATTCAATGCTTTCAAAATGTATCCACATTAAATTACTACACCCGCACGAATTAATGGAGACCTTGAAGAGTGTTCCTGGATCGTGCCTCTTATCTGTACTTCACGCGCTCCACTGTTTACCGCCTGATGAGACTGTCACAGGATTGCGCTCGCGCTCCGTTCGTCTCTGACGCAGCTGACGTGTGATCTATACTCTATAGGACTCGTGGCCAGTAAGTAGTTTTACTTTTCTGTAGTTTGTCAATGGCTCTCTGCATCTTACCGACGGAGTTACCGGGGCCGTCGACAGCTGTATTTATTGCATGGACGGAGCAGGAATGTAAGTGTCTAAATCATACGCACGCGTCCATTGAATGATAAATGTTTTTAAACAATGCGGATGAACCGAATATACGAAGGAAACTTTTAAAATTAACCACAGCATTAACAACGACCTTGAAATAAGAGCGCGATATTTATCTGATAATATGCATGAAAGTAGCGTTTGTTTCATTAGCAAAAAGACATCTGGCGCGTTTTCTCTCAGAATCATTCGCTGATGGAGAGCAAAAGTTAAATAGAGATGGAGACGTTTTCACACTGAAAGAGAAGCGATCTCGCTCTCATAAACGTGCCAGGCTATATCTGCAGCTAAACTGAATAAGAATGAACTGATGAAACAAAAAAAAAAAAAAAACAACCCCACAAACAATTTATGAATGATGCAGTGCTAATTGACATTTATTACAGTACAGAAACTATAAAGTATATTTTCTACCTTATTCTGTGCAGAAAATGTAAATAATTGCTAATTAAATGTAGCCTAGTATATAAAACAATCATAAAATTGCCATTAGGAAAAAAATATTGATTACAAATGATTGATTATTGTCCAGCAGTGTATTTGATTTATTACAGCTAATTAAAAGTAATTAAAAAGAAGATAATTCCTTGTAAAAAAAATAAAATAATAATTATTATTATTATTATTATTAATTATTTTTATTATTATTATATAGGCTACATACATAAAATGATTGTATTTGACATTTCTGTCACTTCTGAAATGATGGCTACGTCCCTGGTGTGACAAAATGTTAGCTTATACATAATACTCTTTAAGCTCTTTTTTAAAAACTTGGCTTACATATGCCATGTCGCATCATTAAACTAGCATTTAACAATGGACAAAAAAAAAAAAATGTTTGTTTTTCCTTTTTTCTAACCTATGGTTCTCTAACCATAAATGCTACTGTAATTTGCTCCCTGACTAAGCATTTAAAGAATTTAGTAGAAGCATTTAAATAATCCCATGAATGCACTTAAAGAATGCAGAATCGAATCGAATTTAATTGTGAATCGAATCAAATTGATTCGTTCTAAATTTGCAAAAATCGTTCTTGAATCGAATCGAAAACCTATGAATCGTAATCGAATCGAATCGAATCGCTGCCTTGCCAAAGATTCACAGCCCTAGATACATATGTGGACTAGGGATATGCCAGTATCTAATTTTCCTGTTGCGGTTAATTGATCATGCTTTTATCACGGTATACAGTATTATCATGGTATTGAAATTTTGTTTTAAAAAAGTGTAATACATTATAATAGGTTAAATAACTTTTTTCTTATAACAAAAATAACAAAACATTTAAAACAAAGCAATACAGAAAAATATATAAAAGTTAAATGTTTTACACATTAAAGTGCAAAAGAACTATACAAACCAAAGCAAGTACGAAAGAACATTTCATATACAATGGTAAATTAAAAAAGAAATAAAAAAGTCATGAAGAAAAATAATCACAAAAATAAAACGCAATTTAAGAACTTGAAAATTATTTAAAAATTGACTTAAAATGAATTTAAGACAGTTTAAAAATAGAAAAAGATTTTTCCATAAAATACAGTGCAATACATAAAATATAGTGTAATCAGTTCGGACATCGCATAGTGCTTATTCAATAAATGCACAGCTAAACAATGAGCAATAGCTACATTTGCTATAGAAGTTATTAATCTTTGTTAAAAATGCAAGTCTTAGTTCATGTTAGCTCATTAAATAACAGTTGCAACTTTCAATTTTAACAATGTGTTATTAAATATTGGAATAGTGAGATTTGGAATTGGAATTGGAGAGTGAATGTGCTTTCATTCAGCGCGTCTCTCACGTGTTCCTCCATCTGCTTCTCATGCGCGCTTGTTCACATCAGAGCGCATGCTCTCTTTCTAGCAGCATACAGCGGTGTTGTGCATTTTAAGCAGCTGATGGGAATAATATTCTTAAAATGCATTCCAAATTCTAAATAATTTGTAATGTATATTTATTCACGGTATTTAGAAGTGCCCACGATAACAATATCATGCATATTAGTCACCGCAATATATCGCATTACAGAATACCGGCACAAATCTCATGTGGACATACACTAATGTTTATTTAGTAATATTAGAATGATTTCTGAAGATCATGTGACACTGAAGAATGGAGGAATGATTCTGAAAATACAGCTGTGCATCACATAAATAAATTGTATATAATCACACAGAAAAACAGATTAAATTGTAATAATATTTCATAATTTTACTGTATATTCGATCAGATAAATGCAGCCTTGGTGAGCAGAAGACTTATTTAGAAAATAAATAATTACACCGACCCCGAAGACTGAATGGAACTTGTGAATGGACATGTATACTGAATATTGTAAAAAGGCTGGGGAAAAAACTAAATTGTTTGTGTTCCTCGGTCATTAGTGTTTTCCTGGGGTAGTCGGCATAATGGAGATCTTAAATTACCTATCAGCATCCAAACTAGAGCGAACTGCGACTCTCTCACACACTGACCTTCTAATTCCTTCAGTGTTTCTGAGCTGGATAACCATGTGTAAGTCACGTTCCCCTGCAGCGCTGAATGAAGCCATTGTCACGGCCCCGTCCCCCCTCTCTGACCCCGTCGGCCCTCATGAGGGGTCCACACACACCTGTCAAACCCCGTCGGCCCCAACATCAGTCCATACATTCAACAGAACCCCCTGGAGGTTATTGGAAACACACACACAAACTGGAGAGACTTCCACATCAGGAGCAGATTGGAGGGAAGGTCACTGGAAACACGATCAGGCAATTCACTTCTGCCCTTCAGGGCGTTTTTTTATTTTTGACATTCCTTTTCTGTGCATTTGTATTATTCAGTCAAAGACTTTTTGATGAGTGTTTTTAAGAGACTCTCTGCCGGAGATGTTCTTTCATCACAACAAGAGCTGGAGAGAAGGGAGAAATCATACGCTCTTGGGATTTGAGGATTCAGGGTCTTTGTCCTTCAGTGCCACACTTATAGTTTCCATTCTCAGCCATTTGTCGGAGAAAACACAACCGTCCTTGTGTGCATTAGTGGCTACGAGTTAGGTTTGACATGCTGAAGGAGACGGGGACTGATAAAGATGAAGAAAGCAAATGGGCTTTGAAAAGTGTGTACATCATTTACTACAAACATTAGTTTTTGTTTGTTTATTCGTTCAGTCGTGACTCACTCATTCACACACAGACGATGAACATTATTAATATTATTAATCATTAATAATTATTATATTATGCAGTCACACTTGTAGCAATATTTGTTAGTTCTGTTTAGCTGTGTCCAAATTCAGGGTCTGCATCTTCCTTAGGATCCTTCCTACCCGGTTGAAGGAGGAGGGGTCCTCCGACGACCGCAAAAACCAGAAGTCGGTGTTTGTGAATTTGGAAAGCCTACCCTTCTTTCAGTTCCCTCCCTTACCCATTGCTCATATCCTGTCGCCTAGCAACCGTGACAGCACCAAGCAAGACGCGGGTGAAGAGCTCATCGTTCTCTCCCCGGAGTTTTATAAACACTTCTGTCTGCTCTTTCGTCCTTAGAAGCGTTAAAAACAGCTTCAATCACCAACAAATTAGCTGTGTGTAAGGGGTTAAATTGGTGCAGATTCTAAGCAAATTGAATAAATGCATTTCGAAGATATTATTTAAATAAAATCAAATGCATATGCAAAAACTAATAATTAATAATAAATTATGCTAATTTTATGTCCAGTTTAATTTATTTTTGACTGTTTATGCATGTTTAAACTGTGTAAACATATAGAAATTGTATTTGCAATTAAAAAAAAAAAAGTTACATTTATGTTGAAAAGGAATGGCCTTTGCTCAACTAAACATGCCTTCCAGCTGTTTTAACAAACTTAACAGTGTTTATCTGCTGATGCATAGAGAGAGAGAAGCTGACAATACTAGGAACACCTTGAGCTATTCCCACCGCATTAATCCAGAAAAACTGGAAAATGAGAGCTTTCGAATGAAAGGGCCGTGTGTCCCTTTTTGACTTTTACTAATAAGCTGTCATCTACTCCAGGCACTTTAAGAGCTGACTGGAGATTATTACTGCGAACACGAAACATCCTCAGAAGAAACGTTAAACACTTGCGTGAGTCTGGGCTACACATAATTCACAAAACAATGATGCGGATGCTTTCTGAAGGCTTTGGCACACCGACAACACGCTTTTCAGTAAACAGATTCTCCATAGACACGCAGACCTGAAACGCCTGTCTGTGCAATAAATGCATACATGAATACATTTACAATTAGAAAACGTGCTTTCATTGAAGTTGTAGCAGAGACAGAGTATGAATCTGCCCTCTGTATTCTCTTCAGCTGCAAGAAATCCCATGTGAAAAAGAAAAGCATTTATTTGGGTTGAATATGCACTTGTAGTGTTAATACAGCTTTTACATTCATACAAGTGTATTTTTTTTTAAATGTATTTGCAGAAAATACAATATTAATGAAATAAAAGACCACTTTTTCCTCACACTCGTTGTTTTAGCTGAAACTGTTGTACTTGGTGATTCATAAAATGCAAGTCATTGGCTACCATTACTTTGAGAGTCAAAAAAGCAACAAGAATGACTGTTCATGAACTGATCATTACTCTGGGCCATTTTCCTGAGACTCTGGATTAAAGGTAATGTTGTAAAAAATAAAAAAGTAAGTTTCTTGCACAGATTGATTGGTTCGCTTTGTAAAACATTAATATATTGTCCGGTGTCATGGCTATTAATTACATATTCCTTTCTTTTTTTTTTGACTCTTAAAGTGACAGCAGCTATTGACTTGCATGTTATGAATCACCAAGGACCTTGGTTTCAGCTAAAAACTTTTTTTCACTGTTCTACTGAAGAAAAAGTAATCTGCATCTCGGAGA
This sequence comes from Carassius gibelio, assembly GCF_023724105.1. NCBI lineage: Eukaryota > Metazoa > Chordata > Actinopteri > Cypriniformes > Cyprinidae > Carassius > Carassius gibelio. Next base: position 37,546,050 of record NC_068402.1, on the reverse strand, counting down.
GCCTGACAGTGAGTAAATTAACAGCAAATTTAAATTTTTGGATGAACTTTCCCTTTAAATCACTTAAGTGGTCTTTGATTTTATTAATTTTGAATTATCTACAAATATAATTTTAAGATTTTAAGCACACAACAAGTGCACATTCAATACAATTAAGCACACAAGGACAGGACTGTGTAGAAAATGTAAAATCACTATTTTATTTGTCTTTCTGTAAGGATTTTTCCCAGGATAGCAGTTCTGGATGAGATGTAGTTTTAGTTAAAACTAGAGTTGTTCCGATTCCGATACTAGTATCGGAAATATCTCCGATACCACAACAAATTCTGGCATCGGCATCGGCGAGTACATGAACCCATATACCGATCCGATACCATTTTCTTAAAAAAGACCTAGTTATGACCGCAAGCTTTGCCTAACCGCTGCACGGTTCTTCTTCGCTGCTCAAAATGCATTGAAAACACAGGAAGTTGTGCTGTGTTGCCACAAGCAACCCCTGTTTAGAGCAGCGAAGAAGAAATGAAAACGCGTTAGCAGCCCTTATCTATATATGACTGGATCACTCATCACATTCTAAACTGCCAAAAGACAGTGAAGCCGCTACTATATTATAGATCAGTGGTTAGCAGTATGTCTCTGTAGTACCGGTAGTTACAGACTCTCGAGTATATTCAGTACCGGCAACTGCATTCAGTCGCTTCCGTGTAAGTCAAAACGCAGGGCTCCAGACAGTAGCCGAATATATACTAGTGTCTGTGAATATTAAACTGCAAAATACTATTTAAATATTACTCCCGCAAAATCTACATCTCTGTGGGTTTCTGGCACAGATGCGCGAGAGCTCGCTGTTTTGTAGTCTCTGCTGTGTGTCATGAGGACACGAACGCATAAACCGTCACTTCATGAGAATTTACCGTTTCATTTGAGAATACTGTCATATCATAAACACAGACACTCAAAGATCTTCATGGCAGCCCATTAAAATAAATGTTTGGTTTACATGAGTAAATTGACAATATATAAAGCTACTGTTGTAGCCTACAGTAATAATAATACGTCTCTATAATAATAATAATTATGCCTAGATGGTTGCTTGTTTTTTACTTGTTTTTTACTTGTTAGAGATTATCTGATTAATAGATCTTTTTTTATATTCCTAGACTTATTTGTTGCAGTTTTTTTATACAGTTATATTGTAAAACTTAAATACCTTTTTTAGTTTGCGGTGTTAGATTTTTGGCTGCATTTGAAGTTCTTTTTTGCATAAGAAAATAAATAATACTGTCAAATTCATGTTAGATAATAAAAATACTGTAATAAATACAGTAGTTCACCATGTATTTGTTCATGTTTTATTGAGGGATCTGTCTGAAGCACACCATAAAAAAATTCTAGCAATTTACACAGGGCTAGTAGTATATACAGCTGTATATACAGATATACACCCAGGTATCGGATCAGTACTCGGTATCGGCCGATACCCTGAGCCCAGGTATCGGAATCGGTATCGGGAAGAGAAAAAGGGTATCGGAACATCTCTAGTTAAAACCATCAGATTTTCTGTCAGAATGGTGACAATGTGATGGATGGAGCTGAAGTTTGGTATGAAAAACGTCCTGTATTCGTCATTAATTCGTCCGTCTGCAGAGGTTTCGCTGCGGATCGACCCGTGAGTCATGCGGTCAGTCTTCCTCTAATGTGAAGATGTGAGCCGGTCTCTTGGCACACAAGGTTCAGTTTCGTGACACTGTAGCTAGATAGTAATTAACCTCTTCTAGATCGGCCATCTTAGCTCTGTTGTGTGTTAATTTGTTCTGACCTGTTCCTCCATTATATATCTGCTGCTTGGCAACTTAGATTTTAGCTCAACTCTGCAGTCTCTCAAGTGCTCAAGTTCAGTGAAAACAAGAAGGAAACAAAAACTTCAGTCAGCTGATAAGGAGTTATTAGTGTAAAAGTCAAAAGTTTGGAGTGTGACATTCCCATTTGGATGGATACTGATCTTTAGCCATCTTGGCTGGATTTTGGTTATGCTAAACTGGACAGACTCAATTTTCTCAAGCGAGGTTTTGGCTCAGCTGTGCGGTAAATGGACTCGCATCTGCCTTATTGAACCTTTGCCTCTCTCATCTGGAGTTTACAGTGATGCCACAGTCGTGACCTGTTGGACCGGACATGGATGGAGTCCAGTCATGATAATGGATTTTACTTTACAATGCCGAATGTCATTGATTTTGGAAAAGCATGGTTTAAATTTTGTAGCATTTCTCAAATTTCATTTGGGAAATATAGACAAAGTGACATGACATTCAGCCAAGTATGGTGACCCATACTTAGAATTCATGCTCTGCTTTTAACCCATCCATAGTGCACACACACACTGTGAACACACACCCAGACCAGTGGGCAGCCAACTGCCCAGGGAGCAGTTGGGGGTTCTGTACCTTGTTGTGGTATTGAAGGTGGAGAGAGAACTGTACATGCACTCCCCCCACCCACAATTCCTGCCGACTGCCGATTCGAACTCACAACCCTTTGATTGCAAGTCCAACTCTCTAACCATTAGGCCACGACTTCCCCTATACAGTATATAAAATATATAAACATCATCAACTTCAACAACATTCATCATCAAATAAACACAGAAACTCAAAGGTCTTCAGTACAACCCGCCAAAATAAAAGCTCAGTTTAATTGAGAAATTATCACACAAATATATTACTATGGTAATATAGTGGAATGTACTTCTCAAAGTAATAATAACCATAATACAGTTTATCTCAATTGTGTAAGTTTTATAATTTCAATTAATTAGACAATTAAATTTAACCATTAAATATTTGAATGATTTGAATGAAGAACAGTGAATTTGGTAAAAAATAAAACAAATTTCACAGGGTTCACATTTTTGCTAAGCTTTTAAAAAGTTATTAAATTGTAGGATTTTCATAATTTCAATTGATTAGACAAAATGTGACCATGAAAACAGAATATAGAAATAAATAAATAAGTAAAACTATTAAATTTTGTACATTTTAAAACTTTGATTAGCATTCTATTTGATTAATAAAACGTCAATTTGAGAATTTGAACAGAATCCAGATCCGTTTAAACAGAGACATGGAATTTGGGAAAAAAATCAAACTGATTTCATGCGGTGGTCAGAATGAGCCCTGACCCAACGATCTCAAAACATGTCGACTTGCGCCCTGAACACGGCCCTTCGCCCTCGATTAGTAAACACAGCCTGAGCACGAGTGCACAAACACACACTTCATTACATAATTGATGACTGGTTGTGTGAAACAGAGCTGCAGTTCTGGAGCTGTGCTAAAATATGGCATTTATTTAACAGCTATGTGAAACAAATTGTTAATTTTATTGCAGGTTGTGTTAGGAACTAGAACTTGTAGTGCAAGAATAGAAATTAATGAAATTGTATGGAAGCCAATTTCAGGGAAAGAGAGAGAAAAAAGTAACTGTGACTTTTTTTTCCTTTTTTTTCCTTTGAGGCAAAACAAGGCTTTCATAAAAGTATTTAAGTTACATTTTAGTGATCATTTCTTCAAATATTGATACATTTTATGTTGTAACCCTTGTGGAAATGTTGCATACTGTTTAACTTTCGTAATATACATAGTTAGTGTGAAGTGAATTTAATGTTTTTGCAACTTAATTCTATGTTAATTGCAATTAGTTTTATAAGTGTTATAGTTTAGAACGCTATTAAATGCAATAAGCTGAACTTTAGAGTATTTTTGACCCACTTAAATATGACTCAAGTACATTTTTAGAAGTTATTTCATATTTACTTCTGCTGTCTATTGAAATATGGTGTTTAATATGGTGTAAATATACTTTAATATCATTCATATTCTTAATTTATAATTACACATTTGTAACAACGAAGTTGCAGTGTATTAAATTTCAATTAAATTAACTTTGCCCATAATTTCAAAACACTCTACAAAAATAAGTACTTTAATATACTTTTAATATACTTTTAATTAAAACTTTTAATGTGACATTATTACCAAGGTGTTCATGAAAGCTTATCTCTCACTTAAGTTACTTGCAGTAAGTGGTCTTTTATTGCATTAATATTATATTTAACTAAATTATTATATAATGTGTACTTCAAGATTTGAAGTACACATTAACTTCAGTTAAGCACACTTCTGTGTTACACATTCACTCAAAATTTAGTTATGACCTCATTCACCATACAGCATTGCCAGACAGTAACTCGTTCGTTTTGGTCTTTTCTGTTCTGTCAATGTTTGTCTGAGCTGTGAGTTTAATGGTTAAAGATCTAAGCAGCAGCTCAAAGTTCCCGGTTTCAGGTTGGTGTAAATTGGTCTTTTGTAAAAAGTTTAAAATAGTATACTTGTGAGTTTATGCTTCAGATTTTTTTGAAACTAAGTTGCTTCACTTTTTAGCTTACAACAGTATACTTTTAAATGTACCATTTTAGGACTAAATTTGTTAATTTATTTAATTTAGAGATGCATACTTGTAGGTGTACTATTGCAACACTTTTTGGGATTAAATTGGACCACTTTGTAGTTTAAAATAGTTTGCTTGCAAGTGTATGATTTAAGCACTTATTACGAATAAATTGGTTCACTTTTCAGTTTACTACTTGTAAGTGCACTCTTTCAGCACTTATTAGGACTACATTTTTTACTTTTAAGTTGTTAATGTACTATCTCAAAAGTTTAGTTCCCTCTTTAGTTAACAGTAGTATACTTGGAAGTGTACTATTTCAATATGTATCAGGAAAAATTTGTTTCACTTTTTAGTTTACAATAGTATACTTGTGAGTGTACCATTTTGAAACAAAGTTGGTACTCTTTTTAATTTACAATACTATAAATGCAGCAGGTGCATTTAAACTTATAAAGACTAAATTAGGCCACTTTTGTAGTTTGCAGATGTATTTTTGTAAGTGTACCATTTAGGTACTGAACTGAAAAAATTTGACAAAAGTATGCTTCAAAGTGTACTCAATTGTGCGTATTGAACCCGTGCATACATAGCTTTTATACTGGAGTCGACGATTGTTTAATTTAACTTAATGTACTTATAGTTTATTAGTTTTGCACATAAGTATACTGCTAAGCTTCTTCTTAGGTATTTTTTAAACCATTAAATGTACTTTACACTTATTTTATGTGTGTTAAATAACATAATTTCTCTAAGTTTGGTTTGTCCAGGGAAGTGGCATAGGTTTCAGTCCAGAGATCAAGAAGTTAATTAATGTCAGCAATCTCCTGGAAGTTTCAGATGTTTTACACCTGCAGCGCTCGCACATGGCTCTCATTTACACCTGCTTCAGAGAGAGAGAGAGACAGGAAGAGAGAGAGACAGGCAACAGGAAGTGGTCTGGTCGTCATTGTTTAGCTGCTGTTTGTGGTTTGAGTAATTGAGAGAGTTTAATTGAGCCACAGCATCTGTCTCTCAGACCTCAGAGCACCTCCATCAGCTCTCCATGGAGTTTCCACAGCGATGGCTTTTATTTCAATTCAATTAGCCTAGATCTTTTAAACAAGGATCGGATCACCTTAACGAGATTAACACTGGTCTCTTTCCTCTCACACACACGCACAGGAGAGACACTTCACAAATCAGATCAGCAATGTCTTAATTATTTCTCCCAGACAGCAGAGAGATTCAGCTGAGAGCACTAAACAGACAAATTATTGTTTGCTTGAATCTCCTGTTTAAAGGGTTTGTCTGTCTATAAAAATAAAGAAGTGAGATGAGATGTTCATCAGGACTATCAGAGCTTCAGTGACAGATGAAGCTTGTTTGGCTGCATCTCCTCAATCACTCTTCATAATAAAGAGATTATATTTGCATGGCAAATCAACCTGAGAGAGACTGACTGTGTGTTTGGCAGGTGCTCTGTGTGTGTGTGTGTGTGTGTGTGGTGATAAACCTCAAACCATCTAATTCATTTGAAACGACATGGAAAAATGCCTTCCCTGCCTAATTTGTCTTTACCGCATTGGTTATCATGAGTTTAACTAACAGCGTTTCTTTGCTAGGGTTTTGCACACGTAGTTTTTTTTTTTTCTTTTTTGACGGGTCACTTGTAAAAAAAAAAAGTTAGCTTAATTGTAGTGAATGTGCACTTGTAGTGTTATTCTAATCTTAAAAGTATATTTAAAAAAAAAATACTTGCAGATGGTATAATATGTATTAAATAAAAGGCTACTTAAGTGACTTAAAGAGAAAAACTTTTATGAATGTTTTAAATACACTTAAGTACACTTTTAAAAAGTGACTTTAATGTCAAAATAACCTTTTACTTTAAATTACATCTTAAATCATTGTTTTGATCATCTTTTGTCACGTTTTGATGAAGTAAACTTATTTTGATGTGTTAACTAACATACTGAAGCACATGTAACGCACTTGATTTTTAATAATGTTAATTGATATATGTTGATATGTTTATATTTTGAAAAGTAATATATTGCACCATCATTACAAATAAATAATTACAAATCTATGTAATGTCATACGAGTTACAACTATAATGATATTAAAGTATTTGTTAATATATTTTATAGTTTCCCATAGATAGATTTGAACCATACTTCAAATACATAAATTATTAAATTGCATGTAAAAATGTACTTAAGTCTACAGTTAAGAAGACTTTAAACACTTTAAACTTCAGCTAATTGCATTTTATATCAATTTAACTTATAATGCATTTCAATTCAATTGCAGTAAACATGCAATTAAGTGTCTGAAAACATTAAGTTCAGTTCACACTTAAGTATGCTCTTAAAGTCTATTACTTCTTTTTAAAAGTACATTAAAGTACACTTTCTCAAGTTGTGTCTAAGGTCAGTAAGTCAGTCAGTGCACAGCTATATATATATATATATATATATATATATATATATATATATATATATATATATATATATATATATATTTCTCTGCACATTGAACAAGAAATAGTCGTTTTGACACAGAAACAAATATGCAGGCTTTACGCAACTTTCGAAATGTCATATTTGATGTTTTGAAATGCATGGCAGAAGTGTTGACTCTGGAAAGCGGTGAGCTGTTTGCTTTACCTTGGAAATGTTAGCATTGTAAAGATCACTGGCCCATTCATTTCTGAATCGTTAAGTGCGTTCACCTTCAGAGACTCCAACTTCAAAACATAAGGGAAACTTTCTGTGTCATTAACTATTCGCACTAAAATGGTGAATAGAGACTGAGAGTTGAATGTGAGGAGTTTAATGGTGTTGTTCTTAACTTGAACCAAACTCTGTTAAGTGACTTTGCACTCTGAACCTTATCGCTCACTGTTTAGCATAGAGTGGAAATACAGTAACACGGCTCTGTCTGATTGTTAACATGTCTTGTAAAATAATATTAGCCCGCAGTACACACAGGTTTAATGAGCTGTCAGCATCAGCTGGAACGAGGCAGGAACGAGCTCCGTTAGTTTGTGGGACGGAGGTTGAGAATGCCACTCTGGGTGCACTTTAATTGGGTTGATTTTACTCAAGCATTTCAGCGAAGAGAAAAGCTTTCTCAAAGCTTTTAAAGGGATGGTTTGCCTAAAAATGAAAACCTTACCTTACCCATAAGTCGCTCGAAACATCTATTTTGTTCACGGGAAGAAAATTAGGAAAGTTCAGCAGTATTTTGGAGCCGTTCTTTTTCAGTGAAAGTTGATGGTTATTTAAAAAAGTTAAATAGGGCTGATGATTTGGAAAAAAATTGTGAACGTCCCAGGTTTGCTCTGGTTCTTTGTATGGTTCTTGTAACATAATTTACAACTACAACTGTTATTATTAGTATTATTATTAGTTGTTGTATTAGTATTGGTATTATTATTATTAACAACAACAATAATAATAATAATAATAATTTCATAATTTTCAAATATTAAATGTTGGAAAACTTTAAAGCGACTCTGATAATCTGATAATCATGTCAAGTGCATAGTGCAGCCCTGTTGTCAAGGCCAAAAAATGAGCAAAAAACTCCAAAAACCTGTGCTAACTCATGCACATTATATCATTTTTAAATCCTACAATGCTTTTAGGGTATAAATCACAATCTGCTATTTTGTTTGCCTGCCCAAGGTGCTTGGTGAGAGCAAAGCATGCTGGGATATTTCCCCATAGGTTCTATCTCTCCTGGTCCACCAACATCAATTTGATCATTATTCCTTACATGTGCTACTTGGCACAAGGACAAAATTTTGCATAATTTATGCGTGACTGTATTATTTTTTTTTTAAGTGACCCTGGCCCTTTTGAATATTAGCTTAAACACATGCACAAACACACACACATCTCTGCAGAGATCCGGCCGAGAGAAAAGTTGTTTATAAGTTTATAAGCATGTCTTATTATGCATCGGCTGAGCATGAGGGTTAATACACTGCTGCTCGTCTCTCTTCTCACTCCGAAACCGTGAGATTTACAATCTTCCCATAGATGAAAAGATGAAAATATTACTCAATAAAAGCCTCTGAGTGGAGAGAACTGCATTCATCCACGGCTGGCTTTGAATGAGAATGGAGGAGCAGACCATCAAAGGACCGACGGAGAAAGACAGATAAGAGCCAAAGAAATGGAATAAGAGATATGCTGCATGCTTTTTTCTTGCTGTTTGTGAATAAATGCAGGTAAAATAACTCCTTTTGAAGCACACCTCTCCTCCCTGTGCTACTATCTATTGCATTTTCAGTCTTTCTGTGTGCGAGACCAACTTCCAGTTACCGTGACCAGCAACCAATCTGAATAGCAGAAATAGCAGTTCTAGAACTTTTCACAGCGTCTTGAAGGGATAGTTCACCCCAAGATACAAATTCTGACATCATTCATTCACGCTTAAGTCATTCAAAGCCTGTATAGGTTTCTTTCTTGCACTGAAAACAAAGGAAGATGTTCTAAAGAATGTTGTTGACAGTAGCCATTGAGTTCTATAGTAATTTTTTTCCATGCAGGTTTGAAAAAACATAAGATGATGGCACTGATGAATTAAAATTTTTGGGTGAACTGTCCCTGTCAGAAACCACGCTAGACTCGTACATCGGTTGTTAGATATCTTTTACTGAACACTTCCGTTTATGTAAATACACATATATAATAACCATTAAGAAGCTTGTTACAAACGCATACATTTATCACATCTTCCCCCTTTTTGGAAAAGTATGCCACTTTTAAACAAACAAAATTAAATCAAAAGTTCAATTTTACTGCTGATTATATCACAAACGTAAAACAGTATGCGATATTTCCATGAACAAGGTCTCTGTAATGCCTTAATTAGACAACTAGAAAGGAGAAAAATAAAAGTGTTTTAAATCCGTATTATGACTGGTAACGCAATGGCTTTCTTATCACTTGCCCACAACGTGTGGTCTTGGGTGACACTACATGTTGTGGAGTAGGTTCTAAGGAAGGAACAGACGTTCCTTGATTCGCCTCGGGTAATTGCTCACTTGGAACCCCAGTTAGGTTACTTTCCTCATCTGTTGTGCAGCTTGGTAGATCTTGTTCATGTTGTATAGCAGTATCCCTTGGAATGGCTTGGAGATGTTTACGATTCCTGCGAAATTCTCCGTGATCAGTTGACACATAGTATGACCTAGGCTGTTCAGCTTGACGACTTACGATCCCTTTCGTCATCCACTCCTTTTCACCATCCACCTTTAGGCGCACTGAGTCCCCAGGAGATAGTGGTAATAAGGATCTAGCACCATACCATCGATTGAAGAAGTATCTGTAAGAATCCTTGGCTCTGCGATCCTTAACTTCCACTCTTTTCAAGTCAGGCCATTTAGGGACCAAGTTACTTGACATCACCGGAACTGTAGTCCGGAGGTGCCTTCCCATGAGAAGCTGCGATGGACTACACCCTGTAGCTGCTATTGGAGTTGCCCTATATGCAAGAAGGGCCAGGAAAGGGTCATCTTGCTTTAATATCTTCTTTGCTGTCTGAACGGCCCTCTCAGCTTCTCCGTTCGGTTGTGGGAAGTGTGGACTGGATGTCACGTGAACAAAACCATATTGTTCTACAAATTTTTTAAACTCTGCAATTTACAGAAAGCATTGTCAGAGCACAGCCTTTCCGGGATGCCAAAACGTGCAAACATGCTCTTTAGTTTGCCAATCACTCTTCTGCTTGTCATGTCCACCAAATGGGCTATTTCAATAAATCTTGAATAATAATCCACTACAACAAGGTATTGATGGCCACCTGTTTCGCAGAGATCTACCCCGAGGTGTCTCCAAGGGCCTGGGGGTAACTTTGTCACCAGCAAAGGCTCCTTGCGTTGAGTGGGCTTATTAATCTGGCACAACTGGCACTGGTTCACTTTACGTTTTAGATCAGAGCTGATGCCTGGCCACCACACTGACAGGCGTGCCCGCTCACAACACTTACTTAGTCCTTGGTGGCCTTCATGAATTTGAGCAAGAACTTCATCCCTCATTTTGATTGGGATTATGATTCTTGTCCCATGCAGGAGAAGCCCTGCAGACTCATTCAGAAACCCTTGTTGGCTAAAGTAGGCTCGCAGATTGACAGGCACTGCTTTTATATGTTTTGGCCACCCTTGCTGGATGTTTTTAAACACGCTTTGCAACTCTTCATCTGCTTTCATAGCATCGGCTATCTGTTGTAACTTCTGGGATGAAGCTGGCAAGTGCTCCTCGACTCCAGCTACATAGGCCTCGACTTCTTCTTTGAGGTCTGACTGTTCTGAATTGGTCAAGGGGTGTCTGGACAGTGTGTCCGCTATAAGCAGAGACTTTCCTGAGGTATACTCTGCCACAGGGTTAAAGCGCATCATCCTTATTAGTAGCCGCTGACAGCGAATGGGGACCTCGTCAAGGTTTTTCTGGTTTATCAAAGGGACTAAAGGTTTATGATCTGTGAGTACTTTGAAGGACTCTTAACCACAGAGATATCGTGACAGCTTTTCGCACGTCCAAACTGAAGCCAAACATTCCTTTTCAATTTGAGCGTAGCGCTTCTCTGTGGCTGTGAGAGTACGGGAACCGAAGGCATCTTCCCATCATGCTCTTGAAGCAATGCACCTCCTATTCCGTAACTGCTGGCATTGGCTGTGACGACTGTTGGCTTGTTCACATCCTAATATGCCAGAACTGGGGCTGCTACTAACATTTCTTTCACTTTTGTGAATGCCTCCTCTTGACTCTTGTCCCACCTCCACACTGTGTCAGCTCTAAGTAGCTCATTCAATGGCTGTAACACAGTAGCACTGTGTGGCAGGTTACGGCAAAGGTAATTAATGATATCAAGCATCCGTTTTAACTTGGTCACATTTTGGGGTTTGCTGAGGTCCCGGATAGCACGGACCTTTCCTGGATCGGGTCTAATGCCCTCTTGACTGAGACGATGTCCAACAAAACCCAATTCCTTCTGACCAAAAAGGCATTTTTCCTTCTTCAGCTTCAGTCCTGAGACATGGATAGTCTTCAGTACTTCATCAAGTCTATGGTCATGTTCTTCATCAGTACGACCATATACTAAGATGTCGTCCATATAGCAGCATACTCCCTCGACGTTCCGAAGTAGCTCACTTATGCGTTTCTGAAATATCTCAGGAGCGCTAGTTATGCCAAATGGCAAGCGACGGAAACAGTACCTCTTGAAGGGAGTTATAAAAGTAGTCAACATCTTGTTAGCATCGTCTAACGGTATCTGCCAGAAACCACTGGCAGCGTCGAGGCTAGAAAAGACTGTTGCCCCTGCCAGTTTAGAAGTGATATCATCCAAGGTTGGCAAAATATACTTTTCACGAATAACGGCTTCGTTTAGTTGTTTGAGGTCGACACATATCCTAATGTCTCCATTACTTTTGGCGACCGGCACCATTGGGGCACACCATGGAGTGGGCTCAGAAACCTCTTCAATCACGCCCAACCGCTCCATTCTGTCCAGTTCTTGTTTTACCTTTGTAAGCATTGGGATTGGTACACTACGAGCTACATGAATGCTGTATGGCTCTGCTGTACTTTTAAGCATTATTTTGACTGGTTCACATGCCATCAGTCCCAAAGAGCCAAACACATTGTCTCTTATTTCGTCTATTCTTTTTATTAGCCCCATCTGAATTGCAGCACTGTGTCCTAACAGATTCCCAACATGGGCTCCTCTCACCCACATATGCATTCATCATGTACATATTTTTTTTTACATTTACTTTTGTCCTCATCTGGCCCATACACTCCAGCTTACCACCAGGACTGTTCAGAATGACATTTGTTTTGCTCAGTGGTATCTTATCTTTCAGGCTTTCGTAACTTTTTTCAGATATTACAGTTGCATCTGCACCAGAATCAATTTTGAAATTGATTATTTGGCCTTCCATAAGGATGTCAACTGTCCATGGTGGAATGGGTGCATCTTTATTTTGAACCGAGCCCAAGAACATCGCTGACCCTGCAACTTCATAAGATGTTACTTCCTGTACTGTCTTAGTGTGGCAGACTACAGCGAAATGGCCAATCCTTTTGCACTTTCTACATTTAGCTTTTTTGGCAGGACAGTGCTCTCTCTGATTATGTGTTTTGTTGCATCTTGTGCATTTCTTTCTGTCACCCCATTCATTTCTATAACCTTGTCTTTTTCTCTGTCTATCAGTGCTAACTTTCCTTCCTCTGCCACGATTTTGTTGGGTAAATTTAACCTCTTCTAATTTACTTTCGCTTTGCTCTGCATTTTGGGTTTTGATGAGCTCATGAATACGTGCTATTTCAATTGCTCTAGTGAGCGTCAGTGTTCCTTGAAGTTGCAGCTTTTCTGACAGAGATTTGTCTCTCAATCCGATCACAATCCTGTCTCGGATGTATTCATCTTTTAATTAGCCAAAATCACAAGGTTCCGAGAGCTCATAAAGTCCTCTTATGAACGCTTCTACAGTCTTTCCCTCTCGCTGACACCGCTGATGAAAGCGAGCGCGTTCGTATATCACGTTTCTTTGGGGAATTAAGTGCTAGTCAAACTTCTGAATCACCACTTCATAGTTATCTCTGACATCGTCATTATCAAATGTGAACAATTTGAATATATTCTCTGCATCCTTCCCCATGGAATAAATGAGAGCACTGACCTGCACATCGCCGTCCTCCAGTGATAATTTGGTGGCTGTTCTGTACCGCATGAATCTCTGTTTCCACTCCGGCCATTCGCTCGTCCTTTCAAACGGGAAACTTTCTGGAGGCGGAAATTTGAGCATATTCTCTACAGTGCAGCTCTTCACTTATGAGAGTAATATAGCAACAGTATATCAGAGTCCACTGAGCTAAAATCCCTCTTCTGACACCATGTCAGAAACCACGCTAGACTTGTACATCGGTTGTTAGATATCTTTTACTGAACACTTCCGTTTATGTAAATACACATATATAATAACCATTAAGAAGCTTGTTACGAACGCATACATTTATCACAGTCCCTTTAAGTCAGATTGGCTGTAATTCGACACCGACCAATCACAGATCTCATCATATTTTTTTTTTATTCACATCATATCAACCTCTTTTGCTATATTTGGAATAATTATTCAAATTCTGATCCTGTTTTCTCATTTTTCTTTTTTTTATAGAAGAAAAATGAAATACATAATACTTTTATTCAGGAAGGAAGTGACAGTAAAGACATTAATAATGCCACAAAAGATTTCTGTTTCAAATAAATGCTGTTCTTTTGATCTTTCTGTTCATCGAATAAAACTGAAAAATAAAATTTAATCACTGTTTCCACAAAAATATTGTGCAGCATATAATAATCAGAAATGTTTCTTGAGCAGTAAATCATCTTTTGTTCTTTGAACATTTTAATTTCCATGAAGTTGACGCTTTTGTAATTAGAAATCATCCCATTGGCTCTTGAATGTGCTGAACAATAGACAATGCTTTCCTTCATTGTGAATTTCTCTCCCTCTCTCTCCTTTCTCTCTCTGTCGCTGTGATTAATGGCTGCACTTTCCTCAGTCGGCGTCCACAGAATATTTTTTCGTTAGATGGAATCACGATGGTTGAAAACAGTTTCACAACGGCACAGATAAAATCTCCCTTTATGATCAGAGATCTGACTGTACATACCTTTCTAAGATACTGACAACCACTTTAAGAAAGAGGCAGTTGGGGTCCAGTGCCTTGCTCAAGGGCTCCTCAGTCATGGTATTGAGGGTGGAGAGAGCACATTCACTCCCCCACCTAAAATTCCTGCCAGCCCAAGACTTGAACTCACAACCTTTCAATTGCGAGTCAGACTCTCTAACCATTAGGCCACAACTTCCCCTTATGTGTAACAAGCATTATAATGTCTGCAAGCGATCTCATACATCCTCTTACGATTCTTAAATATCTGAGACCATCAAAAAACCATTAATAGCATTAATTAGGGAATTCTGTGTGTGTTTATTGGAGTGAGTCGGTATATTTTCTCTCCAGATTTGTTTGAGCAGATGTAAACACTGGCGAGTTTGAGACCTTAGTTAAAACGTTTCCTGTGGTTGTTTTAAGTTGACGAATATCCAAAGCCAGTTTGAGAGTTAATGAGCGTGTTTCTGGCCCGATACCAAACTTCATTTGAATCAAAAAAAATCTGACAGCCGGAAATCATGGGGCAAAAAAGCCCAACGAAAAACCAACGTTAATTTTTTTTTTAAAGCACAGAACACTTCATGTTGAAATGTTCAAGCTATGATTTCAAAGACAACAGAAGCACGAAGTGACTAAAAACATGATCATATTTTTGAGAGTTGAGTAGATGGAGAATTAGAATTTTTCTGGCGAACCCATTTTATTTTATAATAATAATAATTATAATAATAATTATAATAATAATATTTTATAAATTACCAATATAATATTGTATTAATGCTTTGAGTTAGCTTTTATTTTCATTTGAATATTTAGTGTATTAATAAACTATAAAATATAGAAATAAAATAAAACTGAAAAAATAGAAATGGTGCATTGTCACAATATTAATTCAATTTCAATTACTATTGTATTTTTTATTTATACTTTACTAAATAATGAATGTGTACATGTACTCTTAATCAAATAAAGCTAAAGAGAACAATAAAAACAAGTGACCAAAAATGTATACATTATTGTAGTACTGTATTTATTAAAACTTTGATGTAGCTTTTATTAAATCCTTTTTTATTATTATTAGAAACTTGAATCCAGCTCTTCTTCAGTGTTACTTTAGTTCAGTCTGAAGAATCTGTAAACATCAGCACCTATTCATATCCACTGCAGCGTTCCGGCATTCCAGAACCTTTATCAGCCGGATCCTGAGAGCCACGAAACAACGGGACTGCACAGGAAAATAGAGAGCGAGAGAGGCGTTGAAAGACTTGTTTTTAACCAGGGTTGATCTTAAAGGTCTCACAATGCACTTCCACATGGCTTCAGATCTGTAAAAGTGTTGATGTGTGTTCTGTATCTGTGCTTTATGCCTGTATGATCATCATTTGGTGTTATTTCCCAATTAACACTAAAGCAGTGGTGCAAAGCATCATGGGACACACGTCTCATTTTCCACGCAGATACAGTATGTGGAGTTATTTAGTCTTTCGCTGCCTGCAGGAGAACGTGTTGACTTGATTTTATGGTTTGTTTTTGAGTGAAAATGTCCTTGTGAGGTGACCTTTGACCTGGGAGGTCCGTCACTGTCATCAGTGATCGCTCGCTCGTCTTCTGGGAAACAATGTCAGAAACTCAGATCTGCGGTGCTGCGGTTTTGTGATACACTGATGGTATCAAGCGCAGTAATACTATGATAAATTACTCTCAGGTACTGCTGTATTCTTAACAGCACTTTACTGCTTTAATAGGTTACCTTACTGTGCATTTACTGAGCTGCTGCTCTGCATTGCTTTAAATAGAGATGTTTAAGCCTTGATTTGCTCATTGTAATGAATAAATAATAGCGATAGTGATCAAATAATACATCAGCAGATTTTAGGCAATTTTACTACAAATACAACTATTACAGATCTATTTCAAAGCTTTGGTTAATAGAAATAAAGCTGAAAAAATATTATATGATAAAATAAAATATAACTTTCAGTTAGTTGGGCAACATTTCTTATTTTTCTTTTTAAGTATGAAATAAATCAAAATTAAATAAATGAAAGTTAGAAATAAAAAATACAAAAACGAATAAAAATTACAAAATTTAACAGAATTACTAAAACTTTAAATAATAAATAATATGAAAACGAATTCACACAAAAAGTAAAAATATTAATTCTGCTATATATTAACTATTAATACAAATCTTTAACAATGTTTAGATAATAGCACTGATTTGAGATTATAGCACTAAGTTGCCTTAATTGGCAATATTTCAAAAAGTTAGTACTAAAATAACACACACACACACATGATAGACAGATAGATAATAGATAGATAGAGATAGAGAGATAGTTTTTAATGAGTAAATGTTGTGTAAAAGTAGTTTTGATTTCTGACTAATAAAAATCCTGTATTCACTGATCACTAAAACAGTACTGTTTCTTCTCTTTCTGTGTTCATAGGTGGCTCAATAATTGTCGGACAGAAAGAACCACTGAGCTCCAAATCTTGAGTAAACTTGCTTCTTTCTCACTCAAACAATCTGCTGGAAGGGGAGGAGCCACACTCAAGCCAGCCAATCCAGAATGAGGGGCGGGGCCATGGCGTTTTTACAAGTGCTGCTATTGGCCAGTGTGCTGGAGCCTGCGACTCCGGGTGAGTCTAAGACTTACATTGGTTTTTTTGCATTTCCAGTGGCTTCTTAGAAGCATTTTATATCCAAAATCTGAAAATATGTGAAAAAAAAGAAAGTGTTTTAGCAAACACCAAATGAAGAGATACAATATGCAAATGCAATATCTGGTGCAAATCATTTGTTGTTAAACAGCATTACCCTCTAATGAGCAAATAATGACACCTTTTGGGGAAAACAGTACAATTTTGCAAATAAATTGAATGTCTTCTGTAATGGTGCCTTAAAACTGGTCTAAAATAAGCTGTTTAAACTGTCAGCTTGATTATGTTATCTGCTTATTTTAACGGCCCTCAGTAGTGCACCTTGAAATGTGGTCATCTTAATGCATTATTGGAACAGTATAAACCCTGAAGTTGATTCGGAGAAACCAGCTTCGCTCTTCCTTGAACAGAAAATTACCATAATGGGCGATTAGAGGTGCTGCCATCATTTGAGAGGATATCTGGCCACAGATGTTGGACAGAGAGGAACATAATTGTAGATCAGGGAGAAATAAAGAGCAGGAAAAGTAGGAAAGAGGGATTTAGAGAGAAAATGAGACATAGAGATGTCTAATAGCATGAGGTCAATTAATGAGCTGCATTGTTCTGTTTTCCATTTGACATGCAAAAGTCGGAAAAACACAAATTCCCCTGAATGCTCTGACAAATAGACTTTTAAAACAAATAGACTAAAGCACACACACATCCAGGATTTGACCGTCTGCAGCTCTGAACTGAAGTCAAAAGGAAGCAGCGCTCATGTTTTAAAGGCTGTAGATACTAAAACTTACTGCTGTAATTAAATTACCTGTGGGAGTGTTTGCCTCTTTCTGCTGAAGCTTTTATGAGATACTGATGTCTACAGTGCTTTATTGTTTATAATGTAAATTTTTATGTGAAATTTGAAGGACAAATTTGTGTGCTGCAAGACTGAAAGTCTCTCTTTAGAAGTGAAAACGTCCTTAGAAATGCAGACAATAAATGTAATGTCAGATTGTATTTATTGATAACCTTCTTACTCTAATAAAAAATAAAAAAAATGTTTCTTGAGCATTAAAATGATTTCTGAAGGATCGCATAACATTGAAGACTGGAGTAATGATGCTGGAAATTCAGTTTTGCATCACAGAAATAAATTATATTTTACAATATATTCACATAGAAAACAGTTGCAGAAATTGCAAAAATATTTCACAGTATTACTGTTTTACTGTATTTTAATCAAATAAATGCAGCCTTGGTATATGAGAAAAAAAAATTAACAAAACGTAATTATTCTAAATCAAATTCTTTTGATCTGTACCCTAGTTCAAAATATATAGACTACAATTTATTTGAAATACATTTATCTCATGTTAGGTATACTACGGATACATTTATATATTTATGTACTCAAAAATACCTTGCATTTTAACTTTTAGTATACTTTACTGGTATACGTATAGTCTGCTAAATTTAAGTTTAATGCCCTTTAATAGTGTGAAAGTAGAGTTGAAGATAAACGTAAAGTATATTTTAGTAAAGTATATTTTATTGTGATAAAGAGGGGCATATTTTAAATATCTTGCATTTAAAAGACCTTTATTATTCAAAGATCACACAATCCTCATCAATAATGACATTAAAACACATTTTAGGCTTAAAACTAAGAAATGGAGTAGAACTCCAAATAAAGATTAATTATAATTTTTATATCAGTAAGTCTTGAGGGATATGTCAGTAAATATGTTGATAGATCATATGAAATCCTCTCTTTGTAAAATATAGTCAAGTTCAGGTTACACAAACAAATATATATTTCAATAATATTTGTTTTTGTAGATGAATAAGCTTGAATGTGTCTAGAAAATACTATATTAGAATTATTATAAATAAATATATTACATTTCTTAAAATTATATATATAAAATTATATATAGTATATATATATATATATATATATATATATATATATATATATATATATATATATATATATATAAAACAAGCATCTTCCTGTTCCCATGGAGAAGCGGGGAGATCGGGGGAGGGTGGGTAGTGGAGCCTGACACACTTGCTAAAGCGGACCATAGCTGGGAGAGACCGTCAACGTTGGCGTTGGCCGTCCCCGCTCGGTGTTGCACGGTGAAGTTGAAGTCCTGGAGCGTGAGGAACCACCACGTCACCCTGGCATTCGTCTCCTTGGCTCGGGCCATCCACTGTAGGGGAGCGTGGTCTGTTATGAGGGTGAAGTGGGCCTGTGATAGGACGGCTCCTAACCCGGTGTCGGATGCATCCATCTGCAGCAGGAAGGGGCGGTTGAAGTCGGGGGCTCGGAGGAGCGGATCTGTTGTGAGGGCTGCCTTCATCCGGTGGAACGCCGCTTCCGTCTCGGGGGTCCACGGGACCTTCTCCCACTGCCCCTTCCTGGTCAGGTCTGTCAGGGGAGAAGCTAAGAAGGAGAAGTTAGGGATAGAGCAGAGGTAGTACCCCGCCAACCCCAAAAAGGCAGAGGATAGCTGCCACCTTCTTCTCTTGAGGTTTAATGAGGCTGCGAACCACCTGGTACCCCAAGTACTTTGCTTCGGCGAGTACCAGATGACACTTCCGGGGGTTGGTGGTCAGGCCAGCCCGGTGTAGTTCCATTAGCACCCTCCGCAGCTGCTCCAGATGCGGCTGGAGGAGGACGTCCATTAACCATTGGAAGGTGGCCGGGGCCCCATGTAGGCCGAAGGGAAGGACCTGGTACTGCCAGTGGCCACTTGGGGTAGAGAAGGCCGTCTTCGGTTTGGCCTGTTCCGTTAACGGGACCTACCAGTAGCCCTTGGTAAGGTATAGAGTGTAGATGAACCGAGCCCTTCCCAAACGGTCCAACAACTCGTCGATATGGGGCATTGGGTAACAATCAAATTCGAGGACTTCTCTCAGGCAGCGGAAGTAGTTACAAAAGTGGAGGGTGCCTTCGAGCTTCAGAACCATGATGATGGGGCTGAACTATGGGCTGCGTGATGGTTCAATTACCCCTAACCTCAGCTGATCCTGTACCTCGTCCTCGATGGCATGTCACCGAGCCTCCAGGAAACGGTAGGGCTGTGGCCGGATGATGGTCTCCGGTGGTGTGCAGACGTCGTGCTCCAAGATGTGGGTCCACCCAGGCTGGGGGGATAACACATCCAGAAACAGACTGACCAGGTGTTGCAACGTGCTCTGCTACCTGGTGTTTGATGGGGCCCTCCAGCCAGCCCCATCTGGCCCAGGATCTCCTTCCGTAAGTCCTTGTAAGGAGGTGCTTTGTTCCAGGGGAAGCGTGAAGTATGCACACTGAGCCTCTCCTGTGAGCAGTGGGGCAACGATGCACGCCCATTCCTCCTTGGGCCACGCCTCCCACGTAGCCACAGTCTCGAACATCTGGACATACATCATTACGTCATCGTGCGCTGTCATCCTGGGTAGTTACTGCGTTGCCTGGACACAGGGGTCAGGTAGCGGAGTTCGCGGGGCTGTGGCGAGACACAGAGACGCAGTGGCACATCAATTGCCTAGAGCTGTTAGCAGTGCACCTTGCCTTGAACCATCTCAAAAGTCTCTTACGAGGCAAGCATGTGCTGTTTTTGAAGGTGAAGTTCCTTATTTATGTACTTGTTCTGCCCAATCATATTCTGTTACACATTCTTGTGTCTGAGATATTGGGCCCTATTTTAACGATCTAAACACAAAGTTTAAAGCGCACAGCGCAGGTGCACTCAGGGCGTGTCCAAATCCACTTTTCCGATATTTTAATGAACGAAAAATGGTCTGTGCGCCAAGGTGGATTTCTGGAATGGGTTGTCCCTATTCTCTTAATAAGTAATGGGCGTAATGTTCAATATACCAATCAGAGTGTCAGCTCCCATTCCCTTTAAGAGCGAGATGCGCTCGCGCCATGGTGGATCGCTATTTACATGGCGGAAAAGCTGAACGCTTCTCAAGCAAAGAAACTGATCTGACTTGCGCAAAGTAAAAGCACGCTAGCAGATCATCTACGGGACAAGGAGAAATCCACCAAAGCTTCCAGAGGTGAAGAAGGCATGGGATGAAGTAGAATTTAATTCATCATTATAAGTAGTAATAGTAATGCAGAGAGACTCTTCAGACCGTGTTATCAGACCACTGAAGACCATCTGTCAACACACACACACACACACACACACACACACACACACACACACACACACTAGCTCAGCATGGCTAATACACACACACACACACACACACACACACAAACAGACACACTATCTCAGAATGGCTAATCCATCACCCTGATGTTACTGACCTGTGTTTAGGCAGATTTTCTCTTTTTTTGTGAGATTACGCTGGCCAGGCCCCATGGAATGTGTGTGTGTGTGTGTGTGTGTGTGTGTGTGTGTGTTGAGCCCCCTGGCTTATGTTTTGATGTTAATGATGACTTTTAAATGTCAGAGCTGGCCAGGTATCAGGGTAAGGAAGAGAAGAGAAGAGCTTTGGTTTATAATGACCCTACAGACCTAAAACACACACATACACATATTTACATGACACATAAAAAAATAAATAAGCAATGAAATTAATTAAATGTATATAATGAATATATAACGTTGCAAAATATTTCCATTTCAAATAAATGTTTTTTGTTTTTTGTTTACTTCTCATTCATCAAAGAATCCTAAAATAAAAAATTTTTCCACAAAAATATTGGGCAGAACAACATTCATTTCAACATTGACAATAATAAGTTAATGTGTGCATGAGCAAGTGAGTGTGCGTGTGTGTGTGTGTGTGTGTGTGTGTGTGTGTGTGTGTGTGTGTGTGTGTGCTCCGCTGCGTCACGTCTCGTGGTTAATGATGTGTTCTCGGCGGGCAAGTGTTTGTTCATGCCAGTGTGAGAACAGTCTCACTGTAAATGCTGAGATTCACACTAAAGGTGCTGTACGGAAGCTGGAGGCCAATTAAAATAAAAGTCTGTGGCGTGCACTGGATCTGTGTGTGTGTGTCAGGACTTTTACTGTGGAGATCAGGTTTTGATGTCTGGGTTTAAATGCTTCCTGCATCTTGGTTTAGACTTAGAGTTTGACTTATTTCCACAGTTCTTTCTTATCACATAATAATTACTGCCATATGAGTTTGCCATATTACATGCTCTTGAGTGTTGCGGTAAACAAATGTTGATATATTGTTTACGTTTATGAGTCTAATTACAAATCACACATATTTTTTTTGAGACAGAGAGAAAGAATTATTTAAATAATTAGTCACATACCGTTGTTATATTTAATTTCATTTAAAGAGGCTCTGAAATCCTTCATAATGAATTTTTATTGAACAAAGTGTAATATGGTGACCAGTCACAGATGTGTATGGTGCTAGGGCTTTAAACGGGCCGGCTGGGGTCATAGCCTCGGGCCAGTAGCACGAGGCCAGAATAGCGGAGGGTTTCCACAGTCGAGCCTGAACCACCGCTGCGCGTCACTAAAACACGCCTCTCAGAACAACGTCACGCAACCCCATCATTCACCAACAGAGAGAAGTTACCAGAAAACTAAGAAATAAGTCACTGGAACATGCGCGATCACATACGAACATGATAAAAGCGGCCGTTTGTTTGCATGCTTTGTTAAATATTCAAGTTCAAAAGCATCAATGTTTTACTATAGAATAAGTGATATATTGATCATAATGAATTAATTTATCAGGACTCAAAATTAATCACAAAGAAATAAATGTATTTCTATTTTATTTATTTATTTTTAACGCTTATGAAAATAGCCTGCTTATTCAGTCGAGTCTGTTTCTCTTTATTTGTAGCCACAGTAGCAACCTTTATAATGAATGATAATCTCTCTATTTTTATAAAAGCTCCCGAACAAAAACATTATTATATTTTTTATGATAGGCAACATCGAGTTATAACTCTCGAGACGAGATTTATGACAGATAATATAAGTTACTAAATAAATACACAATTGTGATAAAGAATAAGAAGCTCACGTCTGATTTCTCCTGGTTGCATTTACCATGTTTACTATGGTAATGTTAATGTTTAGCGTGCATAGTCTTTTACATTGCTTATAAATATTTCTCCCATGTTTAGTGATTATAATTTACATTGGATCAAGTTATTTCAAACACTCGCTGCTGACTAAGATTGAAATTTGAGCTCAACTTATTTAAAAATGTCTTTAATACTAGTGTTGTAGCTGTTATCTTTCTGAATTGATCCGCAGAGCTCTCCAGACGCGGAGAAAACTCCGCCTTTGTTCATAACCCCTCCTCTAGCCCCAGCTGGCCCACTTTGGCCCAAGGTTTTTGTCGGGCCAAAAAACCCTGGCCGTTGGCCCTGAGGAAGCCCCGATGAGGCACGATCAAGCCCCGGAAGTGACAGTGGAAACACGACTGGCCCTGGCACGCACTAGCACACCAGCCTTTAGCCCGACAGTGGAAACACGGCTATTGCCATCAAATGTGCATGAAGCAAACTTTTCTGAAACTAGTCTTCCGATCAGTTTCTATACCTATGTTTCATGTAATGAATTAAATTGCTCACACATATAACAGTGCTCTCTTACACACATATTCATGTATTTCTTCCAGTCTGTTCTGATTATTGTTGGTGGACTGTAAATACACAGACGTACACACACTTTTATTTGAAGGTAAATGGGAATATCAGACATGCCTGTGGGATCCATCAAATGCCCTGAGACTTTAAATCAAAATGTTGCTGTCTGTGCCAGGAGACTCTCAGCTCGTCCATCATCACAGCGAACCTCCAGATCCACACAGAAACACTCCAGTGACCACAGAATCAAGGTTTTACTGTCCCCTGAGCTGAACCTGTGGGCTTGAGCTGAACACAAGCTGAGCTTTAGTCCATCAGCTGGGACTAAACACTCTGATCTGGACAGATTTACAGCAGAGAAACAACCTTAGATCCTGTTATATGTGTTTCACTGAAGGATTCTCTGAACTGTTGTGCAATGCAGGGTTTCACACAATTATGTATTTCTTATTCACTAATTATCTGCAATATGGTTTAACTTGCATTTAAATGTTTTTCCCCTTCTCGTTTATTTGAATTTAAGTGAGGTTTACTATAGAATGTGCCTTATTCTCATTAATACATGCTATTTGGCTAATATAAATCTAATATTTATATAAAAAAACCAAATTGAAAACCAAGTTCTAGTTATATTAGTACATTAAGACAAACTAAATGGAAATGAGAAATGTTGTCTTGTCAACTAAGTTTTTTTTGTATTTTGTATCAGTTTTTTTTTTTTTTTTAGTTAACAATAACTAACAATGTTTTTCAGTATTCAATCAGTTAAAAGAGTAGTTCACTAGCATTTAGTTGTAATTTAGTGCAATGCAAAATTTTGCAGAATGTGGCTCTTTTAAATACTGAGAGAGAATGTTGACCAAGCTTTTAAAATGACACTATAAATGTCACGGTTGGGTTTGGGAAAACACAAAGAGAGGGTAGATCCAAATGCAGGTAAGGGTTTTTATTTAAACAGAGGGGTAACTACAAAAATAAACAGTCATGAGAGACAAACATAACCAAAAGAGGGAACCGGATGAAACGGGGAACTCGGAAGAATGAGAAGGTAGAGGAAGTCTCGGGGGAACGAGAGCATGAGACACATAGGGTAAGGACTCCATGAAGACAACAGAGAAAGACAGCTCTATATAGGGAAACTAATGACAGAGTATTGTCAACACCTGTGCGATTCTAATTGGAGTGCAATTACTGTGAAGACACAACCAGACTAGCGGAATTAAAGTGCCTATGGTGAAGTGCCTAAGGGGAAGTGAGCTCATTAGGGAACACCCAGGAAAACAAAGACTGGCAGCGTGACATTACCCCCTCCCTACGGAGCAGCTACCAGATGCTCCACCTAAACCCAGGAAAACCCCAACAGAAAAAGAGGCAGGAGGGAGGTGAAACGGCGGCGGACCAGGGGGAGGGACGGAGGGACAGAAAACAGGGACAGGAGCAACCAGGAGGAATGGAAAGGTGCAACACAAAACAAGGAGTCCAGGAGGGAGGCGGACAGGTGGAGGCTCAGGGGGAGGGAAGGAGGGCCAGACTAAACTAAAAGGAACAGACAGAAACAGAACTCAAAAAACACAAAACATAAGTCCATGAAGGGCATGTTGAGGCGTCCACCAGGACGGAGCAGATGACCACCACATCTTTGTGGTCGAGGCCGGAGTCCACCAGGGCGGAGCGGAAGACCACCACGGCCTTGTGGTCAAAGTCAAAGCCCTCCAGGGCGGAGCGGAAGACCACCACGTCTTTGTGGTCGAGGCCGGAGTCCACCAGGGCGGAGCAGAAGACCACCACGTCCTCATGGTCGCCGCCGGAGTCCCCCAGAGCGGAGCGGACGACCACCACGTCCTCGTGGTCACCGCCCGAGTCCCCCAGGGTGGAGCGGACGACCACCACGTCCTCGTGGTCACCGCCAGAGTCCCCCAGGGCGGAGTAGAAGACCACCACGGCCTTGTGGTCACCGCCTCGGGAACTGTATCAGGCACCGCCTCTGGAACAGCCTCGGGCACCGCCTCGGGAACTGTATCGGGCACCGCCTCGGGAACAGCATCGGGCACCGCCTCGGGAACAGCCTCGGGCACCGCCTCGGGAACAGCATCGGGCACCGCCTCGGGAACAGCATCGGGCACCGCCTCGGGAACTGCATCAAGCACCGCCTCGGGAACTGCATCGGGCACCGCCTCGGGAACTGCATCGGGCACCGCCTCGGGAACAGCATCGGGCACCGCCTCGGGAACTGCATCGGGCACCGCCTCGGGAACAACATCGAGCACCGCCTCGGGAACAACATCGAGCACCGCCTCGGGAACTGCATCGGGCACCGCCTCGGGAACTGCATCGGGAATCGCCTCGGGAACAGCATCGGGCACTGCATCGGGCACCGCCTCGGGAACTGCATCGGGCACCGCCTCGGGAACAGCATCGGGCACCGCCTCGGGAACAGCATCGGGCACCGCCTCGGGAACTGTATCGGGCACCGCCTCGGGAACAGCATCGGGCACCGCCTCGGGAACTGCATCGGGCACCGCCTTGGGAACAGCATCGGGCACCGCCTCGGGAACAGCATCAGGCACCGCCTCGGGAACTGCATCGGGCACCGCCTCGGGAACTGCATCGGGCACCGCCTCGGGAACAACATCGAGCACCGCCTCGGGAACTGCATCGGGCACCGCCTCGGGAACAGCATCGGGCACCGCCTCGGGAACAGCATCGGGCACCGCCTCGGGAACAGCATCGGGCACCGCCTCGGGAACAGCATCGGGCACCGCCTCGGGAACAGCATCGGGCACCGCCTCGGGAACAACATCGGCCACCGCCTCGGGAACTGCATCGGGCACCGCCTCGGGAACTGCATCGGGCACCGCCTCGGGAACTGCATCGGGCACCGCCTCGGGAACAGCATCGGGCACCGCCTCGGGAACTGCATCGGGCACCGCCTCGGGAACTGCATCGGGCACCGCCTCGGGAACTGCATCGGGCACCGCCTCGGGAACTGCATCGGGCACCGCCTCGGGAACAACATCGAGCACCGCCTCGGGAACTGCATCGGGCACCGCCTCGGGAACAGCATCGGGCACCGCCTCGGGAACTGTATCGGGCACCGCCTCGGGAACAGCATCGGGCACCGCCTCGGGAACTGCATCGGGCACCGCCTCGGGAACTGCATCGGGCACCGCCTCGGGAACTGCATCGGGCACCGCCTCGGGAACAGCATCGAGCACCGCCTCGGGAACAACATCGGCCACCGCCTCGGGAACTGCATCGGGCACCGCCTCGGGAACTGCATCGGGCACCGCCTCGGGAACTGCATCGGGCACCGCCTCGGGAACTGCATCGGTCACCGCCTCGGGAACAGCATCGGGCACCGCCTCGGGAACTGCATCGGGCACCGCCTAGGGAACAGCATCGGGCACCGCCTCGGGAACTGTATCGGGCACCGCCTCGGGAACAGCATCGGGCACCGCCTCGGGAACAGCATCGGGCACCGCCTCGGGAACTGCATCGGGCACCGCCTCGGGAACTGCCTCGGGCACCGCCTCGGAAACTGCATCGGGCACCGCCTCGGGAACTGCCTCGGGCACCGCCTCGGAAACTGCATCGGGCACCGCCTCGGGAACAGCATCGGGCACCGCCTCGGCCTCCGGAACAGCAACGGGAACCGCATCGGGAACGGCTTCGGTCACCGCCTCGGCCTCCGGAACAGTAGCGGGCACCGCCTCGACCTCCAGAACAGCAACGGGAACCGCATCGGGAACGGCCTCGGCCACCGCCTCGGCCTCCGGAACAGCAGCGGGTACCGCCTCGGCCTCCAGAACCGCAGCGGGCACCCCATCGGGAACAGCATCGGGCATTGCCTCGGCCTCTCGAACAGCATCGAGCACCTTCTCGGGAACAGCCTCGGCCTCGGAAACAGCATCGGGCACCGCCTCGGGAACTGCATCGGGCACCGCCTCGGAGACTGCATCGGGCACCGCCTCGGCCTCCGGAACATTAGCGGGCACCGCCTCGGGAACAGCATCGGGCACCGCCTCGGGAACTGCATCGGGCACCACCTCGGGAACTGCATCAGGCACCGCCTCGGGAACAGCCTCGGCCTCCGGAGCAGCAGCGGGCACCGCATCGGGAACGACCTCGGCCACCGCCCCGGCCTCCGGAACAGCAACGGGAACCGCATCGGGAACGGCTTCGGTCACCGCCTCGGCCTCCGGAACAGCAGCGGGCACCGCCTCGGCCTCCAGAACAGCAACGGGAACCGCATCGGGAACGGCCTCGGCCACCGCCTCGGCCTCCGGAACAGCAGCGGGTACCGTCTCGGCCTCCAGAACCGCAGCGGGCACCACATCGGGAACAGCATCGGGCATTGCCTCGGCCTCTCGAACAGCATCGAGCACCTTCTCGGGAACAGCCTCGGTCTCGGAAACAGCATCGGGCACCGCCTCGGGAACTGCATCGGGCACCGCCTCGGAGACTGCATCGGGCACCGCCTCGGCCTCCGGAACATTAGCGGGCACCGCATCGGGAACGGCCTCGGCCACCGCCTCGGTCTCCGGAACAGCGGCGGGCACCGCATCGGGAACAGCCTCGGCCACCGCCTCCGGAACAGCAGCGGGCACCGCATCGGGAATGGCCTCATGGACGGCAGCCGCCCGCTCGGGAGCGTTCTCCGGGTCCTGAGGAACAGTAGCTGCCTGTCTCCTCCTCCGCCCTCTACGATGGAGAGTCGGTGGCGTTGAGTCGGCCATCTTGTGCTGTGGTGCTGGGCTGGCGGCCATCTTGAGCTGTGGCGCTAGGCTGGCGGCCATCTTGGGCTGTGGGGCTGGGCTGGTGGCCATCTTGGGTTGTGGGGCTGAGCTGGCAGCCTTGTCTGGAAACTCTGGTGTGGTTGTTGCATTCCACTGAGCACGATGGTGCAGGTAATTGGTAAACCCCCAAAAGTCCAGGATCTCTAACCCCTTCATCTCCCATTGAGGTAAAGGATCATCCAGGCAATTATTAAACCAATCCTTTAGTGCTGCATCATTGTAACCTAACCCGACTGCCAAAGTCCAAAACAATTGCGCCAGGCCACCCACCTCCCTTCCTTCTTGATGAAGGGTGGTTAAGTTCCGGACTCTCCCCCTCCGTTCCTCCATGGTGGCTGGGGAACCGATTCGAAATCTCACACCGCTGGATCTAGGCATGATGGAGTCCTTCTGTCACGGTTGGGTTTGGGAAAACACAAAGAGAGGGTAGATCCAAATGCAGGTAAGGGTTTTTATTTAAACAGAGGGGTAACTACAAAAATAAACAGTCATGAGAGACAAACATAACCAAAAGAGGGAACCGGATGAAACGGGGAACTCGGAAGAATGAGAAGGTAGAGGAAGTCTCGGGGGAACGAGAGCATGAGACACATAGGGTAAGGACTCCATGAAGACAACAGAGAAAGACAGCTCTATATAGGGAAACTAATGACAGAGTATTGTCAACACCTGTGCGATTCTAATTGGAGTGCAATTACTGTGAAGACACAACCAGACTAGCGGAATTAAAGTGCCTATGGTGAAGTGCCTAAGGGGAAGTGAGCTCATTAGGGAACACCCAGGAAAACAAAGACTGGCAGCGTGACAATAAAAGCAGTTCACTTGTGGACTATATTCCAATCATCTAGTTTCTCACAGCTTTCGTATCTCATTCAAATGGTGCATCAATACATCATACATTTTTCTGTGTGTGTTTTCTTAAATTCCCTGTGTAAATGGTCACTTGCTCTCTTAATTTTTGCTCAGTTCTGATAAAAAAAGGGCATGTAGTTTTTATTTTATTGTATTTTATTCATTGTCTCCTCTCTCTTTCTGTAGCATTCAGTCGTGCACCGGTGCCCATGGCGGTTGTTCGGCAGGAGCTGTCCTGTGAAAGTTACCCGATCGATCTGCGCTGTCCTGGGAGGGATGTCATCATGATCAAGAGTGCAAATTACGGCCGAACTGATGACAAAATCTGTGACGCTGACCCCGCTCAGATGGAGAACACACGCTGTTATTTACCTGAAACATACAAGATCATGAGCCAGAGGTAAGACGCACAAGCACACTTAAACCAAAAACATACTTTATACACTACCAGTCAAGAGTTTGTAAAAGTTTAGATGTTTGAGTTTATGCTAACCTGTATTTATTTGATCAAAAATGCAGGACAAAAACAACAACATTGTGAACAATATCTTAAATATTATATTATATGATATATAAGTGTGTTTCCACAAAAATGACAAAATTGAATGCATCCTGTTTCTGTGTGCTACTTATATAGCTTGCACTTTCTTACCCAGCAACTTATCAAAGTACAATTACACAGTACCTCTGCTCCCCCTAGGAGCAATCTGGGTTTAAGCGCACCACTCAAGAGCTCAGTGATGTAGGTAATAAGATATAGGATACCTTAGCAATCCTTAGGTCCATGAATCAAGCCTTCAGGGGTTTGAACCAGATCCTTGGATTAGCTGCCGCTGCACCGCATGCTGTGTGTGTGATACACTGATGCAGGTTTGGCTTATTAAAGCCTGATGTGCTGCTCTCTCTTTTGGCTGCCGTTTTCCCGGCCCTCCCTATCGTTTTCCTCAGCATTTTATGAAGCCTGACACTCATCACACCTCGGTGGAGTGGAAGAGTCAGACAGCCCTGGAATCATAGCATACTGTGTCTGTAATTGTTCCTGGGTGTATTCTCCATTCTGTTGCTGAAATAAATTAAAGCAGCTGCTCAGCCACACAGCATGATAACAAACAGTAACCATGTCCATCTAGTGCAGAACAATGACAGTATTTTCTAGAGCAAACCCCAAACCTCACACACATAATCATGTTCAGTGTGGGGAATTTGTCACGCTGTCTAGTCTCTGTTTCCCTGGGTGTCCACTAGTTTGCTCACTTCCCCTTCGGCACTTCACCGTAGGCACTAGAATTACACTAGTCTTGTCCCTTCATCACAGTAATTGCACTCGTGCTAATTGCACTAGGTCCTTCCACTTAATTGTCATTAGCCTCCCTATATTGACCAGTCCTTTCCTGTTGTCTGTATGGAGTCCTTTCCTTTTGTATTCCAGTCTTTCGTATCTAAGTCTTCTCGTCCTCTGAGACCCCTCGTTTTCTGAGTTCCCGTTCCATTTCCTTTTCTGTTCCTTCCTTTGATGTTTGTTTTTGGATTGCTTTCTGGTTTTGAGCCTGGCTTGTTTTCTATATGTTTTGGATTACCCCAATAATAAATCATACCTGAAATTGGATCTATCACTCTCCCTGTGTCTTACTGGAACGCAATTGTCACAGAAGGACTGCTACATCCAGCAGTATGTTCTTTGATATTTCCTCCCCAGCCACCGAGCGGGATCGGAGTGGTTTTGATGGAACCCATCTGGTTGTTTTCCGTGGGACCAGGGGAGGTTGCAGAGGAGTAAGTGGCCAAGAGGAGGTCTGGCATCGCTCTCCACCATGGCCCCCCTTCGACCCTGGGCTCGTGTGGAACGGATCGTAGCCGCCGTCTCACCATGGCGAACGGAGAGGGGAGAGGAAGCGGCCGCTAGCCGCTAGCCCAGATGGCTGCTAGCCCAGCGCCAATGCCCAAGATGGCCACCGGTCCAGAGCCACAGCCCAAGATGGCCTCCGGTCCAGAGTCATGGTACAAGATGACTGCTTGTCCAGTGCCTCTGCACAGAATGACAGCCACAGTTGACACTCCATAGTCGAGTCAAGTTCTCGTTGACCCTCCATAGTCGAGTCAGGTTCCCGCTGACCCTCCAGAGTCGAGTCCGGTTCAGTCACCGTTGACCTTCCAGAGTCAGGTTCAGTCACCGTTGACCCTCCAGAGTCAGGGCTAGTTACCGTTGACCCTCCAGAGTCAGGGCTAGTCACCGTTGAACCTCCAGAGTCAGGTCTAGTCACCGTTGACCCTCCAGAGTCAGGTCTAGTAACCGTTGACCTTCCAGAGTCAAGTCAAGTCCCCTGTGAAATTCATGGACAAGGGCAAGTCACCAATGAAATTCACGGGCAAAGACCAGTCACCTGTATTCTTCATGGGCAAGGTCAAGTCACCGACTATCTTCATGGGCAAATGCAAGTCACCATTGATCTTCGTTAACAAATGCAAGTCACCAATGATCTTCATGAACAAATGCAAGTCACCAATGATCTTCATGAGAAGAGTCAAGTCAGCATTGATCTTCTAGAGTCCAGTCCTCGCCTCTGTGGAACTTCCAGAGCCTTGTCACGTATCAGCCGAACTCTCTGAGCGCTCGACTGATCCTGTCGTGGCCACGGAGGCTACCCTTAACTTGTTCATGTTCTCTGTTTCAGACTTGCCTAACCAGACTTGCTCTCCTGTTAACCCAACCACACAGATGTGGTGGTCTTCTGCGCCGCCCTGAATCCAGACATTAATGTTTTCATTTTTTTTCAACTAATTCATAAATTAACAATTGCCATTTTATTTCCTTTTTTTTTATTCAGGGTTCATGCGGGGTTGTAAAAGGAAGTAAAAGGTAGTAAATTAAATTATGCCAAATTAAGGCCAGTAAAAAGTAGTACAAAGTAGTAAACGTCATCTGACGAGGTAGTCAATTTTCAAAGCCCCATCTATCTGGGTCTATATCATGGGTGTCCAAACTACGGCCCACGGGCCAACTGCGTCCCGCAGTCCAGTTTTTATTGGCCCGCAGCCAGGGTCCGAAATTAACAAGCTCCTAGTGCGGTTAGATTTTCCGTTTAGCGAGTAAATCTCAAAAGGCTATCCGCCACACTGACGGGTGAATGTTCATCATACCAAAATAGTAATAAAAAAATATTACAATTGCCTTTTGTAATGTTATGATGCCTGGAAATTAGTTCAAATCTCCTGCGAATCTAGAGCTAGCGAGCAAAAGTGCGCATGCAAACCGTGTAGCGATCGCACGGCAGAGAGGGAGAGACCTTGTGTGTGTGTGTGTTTCTCTCTCTCTCTCTCTCTCATGCAGTGGTGACGCGTTCATATAAACGGCACCTAAACACTGTAAAAATATATAATATGACATTTTAATTGTTTATTAATAATCAAGTGTTTCTGTGTCAGCTGCAAAGATCAATCAATCAATCAATCACCTTTATTTATATAGTGCTTTAAACAAAATACATTGCGCCAAAGCACTGAACAACATTCATTTGGAAAACAGTGTCTCAATAATGCAAAATGATAGTTAAAGGCAGTTCATCATTGAATTCATTGATGTCATCTCTGTTCAGTTGAAATAGTGTCTGTTTTAATTTGCAATCAAGTCAACGATATCGCTGTAGATGAAGTGACCCCAACTAAGCAAGCCAGAGGCGACAGCGGCAAGGAACCGAAACTCCATCGGTGACAGAATGGAGAAAAAAACCTTGGGAGAAACCAGGCTCAGTTGGGGGGCCAGTTCTCCTCTGACCAGACGAAACCAGTAGTTCAATTCCAGGCTGCAGCAAAGTCAGATTGTGCAGAAGAATCATCTGTTTCCTGTGGTCTTGTCCTGGTGCTCCTCTGAGACAAGGTCTTTACAGGGGATCTGTATCTGGGGCTCTAGTTGTCCTGGTCTCCGCTGTCTTTCAGGGCAGTAGAGGTCCTTTCTAGGTGCTAAACCACCATCTGGTCTGGATACGTACTGGATCCGGGTGACTGCAGTGACCCTCTGATCTGGACACAGACTGGATCTGGTGGCCACGGTGACCTCGGAACAAGAGAGAAACAGACAAATATTAGCGTAGATGCCATTCTTCTAATGATGTAGAAAAGATGAACAAGACACTGACTCGCGATCTTCGCAGTAGTGAACGCACCGGAGAAAAATGCATTTCTTACGGATTAGCCTATAGCCTAGTTTTATTTACTGTTTTTTTCGGACTATAAGTCGCACCTGAGTATAAGTCGCGTCAGTCCAAAAATACGTCATGATGAGGAAAAAAACATATAGAATTCGCACTGGACTATAAGTCGCATTTATTTAGAACCAAAAGAAAACATTACCATCTACAGACGTGAGAGGGCGGCTCGCGGCTGTAGACGGTAATGTTTTCTCTTGGTTCATTTCTCTCGGTTCATGTCAAATTAATTTTGGTAAATAAGTCGCAGGACTATAAGTCGCAGGACCAGCCAAATTATGAGAAAAAGTGCGACTTATAGTCCGTAAAATACGGTAGTTTTGAATGTTTCTTATTAAAAGTAGAAATTTCAAGCTTTCTGTAGATAATAGATATAGGATATTTCTAATTTGTTAAGGGCTGTGAGGTGAGTAGCCTAGGCTACCTATACACTGAGTTTCGGTTCATGTCTGAATGTGTTGTGATTTATACAAACTAATGAAACATGGATTAAAATTAAGAAAAACTTAATACAAAACGAAATTCCTTTCAAAGAGAGGCTTTGATTTTTCTGTTTGATGTTTTCTCTCTTTTTCTCTCTCTCTCTCTATCTCTCTCTGTGTTGGACAGTGCTTGGCTTGTGTCCAGTGTTGAAGTTATTTGTTTATTAATGAAATACTGTTATTATAGTGTACAATTGCACTTTATTATTACACCTTGTGTAGCTGTTCATTCTTAAGGTCCAGTCTGTCTTTTAATTTTTATGTAATTGTTACTCTTTGACATATTGAGTAAATCCAATGGACCAAGGCCTTTTGTGATATCTTGAATCCAAGTCCTATGGTAGAGTTCCCTCTTACTTGAATGTAGCTCACTCACTTGCCCTAACACACATGCACACTCACGTACACCTACAGAACCTCTCCTGACTTTCTCTTTCTCGCTCTCTGGTTCTCTATCTCTCCCTTCCAGTGTTGAAATTAAGTTATAATTGCCTCATTAAATTGTGATTAAATATGTTATTAATTAATTTTGGAAAGATATTTAATGTCTTGTCACTTTACTTAACCCTTAACACTGCAACAGTTGAAGTTTGAAGGCGTGTTGGTAGTAAAAATATTGTGATGCTAGTAAAATAGGTGGTAAAAAGACACCCCCACACACACACACGTAATGACGAGAGACGTTGACTAAAGATTTATCCATAAACATCAGTCGCAGAAATCTGTATATATCTCTGTGTAATGTTTGAACTGTTAAAGCTACATTTGATTAAAAATGTTTCTAAAATATTTGCCTATTGTGTTTTCAGCAAGATAAAACATTATCTGCACACTATAACATAGGCCTGCTTGTACATTTATCAAACAATTAAACAATTATAATTATTTATATATATATATATATATATATATATATTAAAATTAAATGACATTTATGCATTTAGCAGTCGCTTTTATCCAAAGCGACTTACAGTTCATTTGTTCCCGGGGGAATCGAACCCCCAACTTGGCGCTTGCTAGCGCAGTGCTCTACCAGTTGAGCTACAGGAACACTTATATAAGATATATAAGTGTTCCTGTAGCTCAACTGACTTCTATTTGAAAATATTTTTTGCTAAAAAAATGTAATGTAGATTTATGTAGATTTTACAGTTCAAACATAACCCTGACGAGATATAGCCTATGTAGACGAATTTCTGTGGCTGGTGTTTATGAATAAAGCTTTCGCCTATGTTAATAATGTTTAGTGAGTTTGGTCATTTAAAAACTGTGTATAAGCCACGTTAAACATTTTCCATTGGAGGAAAACCTTAACGCATAATTGAACATGTTGCGTTCTAATTCTAGACTCGCCTGCTTGTCTGTAACATGTTTACTGAATTCGGTCTTTTAAAAACACAGTGTTAATGCATTAAGCCACGTAACGCATTTTAGAATGTTCCACAATGGTTATATATGTGTGTGTGTGTGTGTGTGTGTGTGTGTGTGGTAGATAGTTTTCTATAGGATAAAATCGCTTCACATTAAACTTGTGCATTGTGTTCACATTCTTTGCTCTTCTACTTTTGTGTAAATAGTAGGCTATATTTTATTAATGAGTTGTATGCTTTGCAATTTTAATTACTGTATTAATGCATTAAGGCTTAAACCATAGCATTTTTGTTTCCAAAGGGAGGAAAACAAACGCTTAACTTGAGACTTGACGATTTCATATTCCGGTCACATTTGCTTACCAGAAGGTGCAAGGCAATATAGTTCACAACATTAATAAGGTGTATACCAAATTTTGTGGTATTTTTACAACATCTTCTACCATTAAGTCTATGGAGGATAACAGTTTAGTGAGTAGCATGCATATTCTTATTTGTTTCCTGTACCTATACATTATTAAGACATTGTATTAATAAATATACAAAGTTTGGGCTTTTTAATTTATACCACTGTCTTGTCTTTGTTCATTGAGGCACATATTTTCTTTAGGTCTTCAGTGTGGCACAAAACACTTAATATGCATTTTAGCTAAATTTGCTTTCTGCTTGTCTGTAAATAGTAGCCTTTTTGTTTATTATGCTCTATATAATCCTGTGTGTGACAAATAAAATCTTGAATCTTGAATCACTGTTTTAAGCCACGTTAAGCATTTGTGAAACCCCCTGTGCTAATGATACAGCCCACTGCACATATTATAAGATAAAAAACTGGGGGGGGGGAAAGCAGAGGCAGCCTCATGCTAGTGGCTGCTATGGGAGCTGGGGCCTTTATAAAAGGTAAGAGGTTAGAAGTAACAGGAGGGAAGACTGGGACATGAGGGTCTATGTTGCAAGCTGTTGTAGCTGTAGGCCACAGGAAAGTGGAAGGGTTTTTGACTTTTGGCGGGGCAGGCTGAAAGTGAAAGTGACATACGGCCAAGTATGGTGACCCATACTCAGAATTCATGCTCTGCTTTTAACCCATCCAAAGTGCGCACACACACACCGTGAAAACACACCCGGAACAGTGGGCAGCCATTTACACTGTGTGCACCTCAGTCGTGGTATTGAAGGTGGAGAGACCACTGTACATGCACTCCCCCCACCCACAATTCCTGCCAGCCTGAGACTCAAACTCACAACCCTTCAATTGCAAGTCTGACTCACTAACCATTAGGTCACGACTGGAATGCCTGGGTAGCCCGCAGTGTTGCCAACTTAGCCATTTTGTTGCTTTTTTTTTTTTTTTGTTGGATTGTTGTGGAGAATCCGAAAATGATTTGATGATTTGAAAATCCAGTCTCGTTGTTTGGACAGGAAAAAAAAAGTTGGTCTGTTATGGCAAAGGAGTGAACCGAATGCTTAAAGACTAGAAATAATGAAGGTAATGTCACGTACGGTGATACAATAAGCACGGGAGAGATCCAAATGCAGTAAAACCGGTTTATTTGAGGGGCAATCCAAAAGAATAAACAGTCCAGGCCGGGTCAAAACCAGAAGATCCAAAACATAAACACAAACAAATACACACGGGAAAAGCAGACTCAGGAAAGTAACATCCATACGACAAGGACTCCATAACAAAGATTCAAACACAACGGGTATAAATGCACAGAAGGATAATGGGGAAACAGGAGACAGGTGGGGAACAATCAATTAACTTAAACAAGGAGGAAGGTGACCAAATAAGCGAACAGGAAGTGATGAGATGACAGACACCGTGGGAACGGAGGACACCTTGGGGACACCCAGGGAACACAACCCAGAGAATGTGACAGAACCCCCCCCCCTCTACGGAGTGGCTTCCAGACGCTCCACGATAGACAAAACAGAGACCAGGAGGGAGGCGGACAGGTTGAGGCTCCGGGGGAGGGACAGAGGGCCATAATAACCGAGGGAAACAGGGACCGGAGTGAAGACACAAAACAAGAAGCAAACAGTAAAATGAAACCCCCCACAGGGCGGAGCAGAAGAACACCATATCTGTGTGGTCCGAGCAGAAGCCCCCCAAGGCGGAGCAGAAGACCACCACATCCTCGTGGTTGCCGCCAGAGTCCCCCAGGGCGGACCGGATGACCACCACCTCCTCGTTGTCACCGCCAGAGTCCACCAGGGCGGAGCCAATGACCACCACGCCCCTGTGGTTGATGCCGGAGTCCAACAGGGCGGAGCAGAAGACAAGCAAGCCCCTGTGGTTGAGGCTGGAGTCCCCCAGGGTGGAGCAGCAGACCACCCAGTGACTTGACTTGTCTTTAGAAGGACCCTGGTGACTAGCCCTGACTCTGGAAGGTCCCCGTGACAAGCCCTGACTCTGGAAGGTCATCGGTGACTGGCCCTGACTCTAGAGGGTCATCGGTGACTGGCCCTGGCTCTGGAGGATCATCGTACTCCTGACTCGACTCTGGAGGGTCCACCGGCACCTGACTCGACTCCGGAGGGTCCACCGGTACCTGACTCGACTCCTGAGAGTCCACCGGAACCTGGCTCGACTCCTGAGAGTCCACCGGAACCTGACTCGACCGGAACCTGGCTCGACTCCTGAGAGTCCACCGGAACCTGGCTCGACTCCTGAGAGTCCACCGGAACCTGACTCGACTTCTGAGAGTCCACCGGAACCTGACTCGACTCCTGAGAGTCCACCGTAACCTGACTCCCTGAGAGTCCACCGTACCCTGACTCGACTCCTGAGAGTCCACCGGAACCTGACTCGACTCCTGAGAGTCATCCGTAACCTGACTCAACTCCGGAGAGTCCACCGTAACCTGACTCGACTCCGGAGAGTCCACGGGAACATGACTCGACCCCGGAGAGTCCACGGGAATCTGACTCGACTCCGGAGAGTCCACGGGAATCTGACTCGACTCCGGAGAGTCCACCGGAATCTGACTCGACTCCGGGGAGTCCACCGGAACCTGACCCGACTCCAGAGAGTCCACGGGAATCTGACTCGACTCCGGAGAGTCCACCGGAATCTGACTCGACTCCGGGGAGTCCACCGGAACCTGACCCGACTCCAGAGAGTCCACGGGAATCTGACTCGACTCTGGAGAGTTCACAGGAACATGACTCGACTCTGGAGAGTCCACCGGAACCTGACTCGACTCCGGAGGGTCCACCGGTACCTGACTCGACTCCTGAGAGTCCACGGAACCTGACTAGACTCTGGACTGTCTGTGAATACCTGAGGCACCTCGGCTTCAGGCACTGTCTCTGGAACGGTCTCGGGCACCGCATCGGCATCCGGAACAGCATCGGGCACCGCCTCGGCATCGGGCACCGCCTCGGCATCCGGAACAGCATCGGGCACCGCCTCGGCATCGGGTACCGCCTCGGCCTCCGGAACAGCATCGGGCACCGCCTCGGCCTCCAGAACAGCAACGGACTCTGCCAGGAGACAGGTGGGGAACAATCAATTAACTTAAACAAGGAGGAAGGTGACCAAATAAGGGAACAGGAAGTGTTGAGATGACAGACACTGTGGGAACGGAGGACACCTAGTGGACACCCAGGGAACACAACCCAGACACTGTGACAGAACCCCCCTCTACGGAGTGGTTTCCAGACGCTCCACAATAGACAAAACAGAGACCAGGAGGGAGGCGGACAGGTGGAGGCTCAGGGGGAGGGACAGAGGGCCAGAATAACCGAGGGAAACAGGGACCGGAGTGAAGACACAAAACAAGAAGCAAACAGTAAAATGAAACCCCCACAGGGCGGAGCAGAAGAACACCATATCCGTGTGGTCCGAGCGGAAGCCCCCCAGGGCGGAGCAGAAGACCACCACGTCCTCGTGGTTGCCGCCGGAGTCCCACAAGGCGGACCGGATGACCACCACCTCCTCGTGGTCACCACCAGAGTCCCCCAGGGCGGACCGGATGACCACCACCTCCTCGTGGTCACCGCCAGAGTCCACCAGGGCGGACCGGATGACCACCACCTCCTCGTTGTCACCACCAGAGTCCACCAGGGCGGAGCCGATGACCACCACGCCCCTGTGGTTGATGCCGGAGTCCAACAGGGCGGAGCAAAAGACAAGCAAGCCCCTGTGGTTGAGGCCGGAGTCCCCCAGGGCGGATCAGCAGACCACCCAGTGACTTGACTTGTCTCTAGAAGGACCCCGGTGACTAGCCCTGACTCTGGAAGGTCCCCGTGACAAGCCCTGACTCTGGAAGGTCATCGGTGACTGGCCCTGACTCTGGAGGGTCATCGGTGACTGGCCCTGGCTCTGGAGGATCATCGTACTCCTGACTCGACTCTGGAGGGTCCACCGGCACCTGACTTGACTCCGGAGGGTCAACCGGTACCTGACTCGACTCCTGAGAGTCCACTGGAACCTGGCTCGACTCCTGAGAGTCCACCGGAACCTGACTCGACCGTAACCTGGCTCGACTCCTGAGAGTCAATCGGAACCTGACTCGACTCCTGAGAGTCCACCATAACCTGACTCCCTGAGAGTCCACCGTACCTGACTCGACTCCTGAGAGTCCACCGGAACCTGACTCGGCATCGGGCGCCGCCTCTGCATCCGGAACAGCATCGGGCACTGCCTCGGCATCGGGTACCGCCTCGGCCTCCGGAACAGCATCGGGCACCGCCTCGGCCTCCAGAACAACAACGGACTCTGCCAGGAGACAGGTGGGGAACAATCAATTAACTTAAACACGGAGGAAGGTGACCAAAAAGTTACACATTTGCTCTGTGATTAAAAAAAATAAAAGAAAATAATAAAAAAAAAAACTTGTGTTTATTGATTGTTGTGTTTTTGTCCCATTTGAAAGCTTGCATTCTCTATATGATGATTGGCTGAGTTCTGATATGGGCGGGACTTTGCAAAGGAATAGCTGATAACTGTTTGTTGTATTGTTTTTGCCATTTACAAATACTGTTAAATTACAGTTTCTTATCAATGTTAGCACACATCTTGTTATAATAATGGTAACACTTTAGAATAAGGTTCCATTAGTTAATGTTAGTTAATGTATTAATTAACATGAACAAACAATGAATAATACATTTATTACTGTATTTATTAATCTTCGTTAATGTTAGTTAATGAAAATACAGTTATTCATTGTTAGTTCATGGTAATTCACAGTGCATTAACTAATGTTAACAAGCACAACTTTTGATTTAAATAATGCATTAGTAAATGTTGAAATTAACATGAACCAAGACTTATAAATGCTGTAGAAGGATTGTTCTTGCTTAGTTCATGTTAACGAAAGTAGTTAACTAACATTAACTAATGGAACCTTATTCTAAAGTGTTACCATAATAATTTATGAATGAGATCTAAGTAATATTGATCAGACACAGAGCAACTCTCTGTCTGATCCTAACATGAGTTTACTGGAGCAGCATGGCCTGTGTGTTTTGGGGTGTAATTCTTCACAGTCCTCCAGAGATGTTGCGTGTAAGCAGTTTTACCTCGCTGTTGGGGGTTTATTCCTCAGCCATCTCGCATGCACTCTATATTTTAAGTGATCCTGTCAGGGGCTGTATGTCTGCTAAACGGGTCCCTGGTGGCATTCAGTGGCAGTGTAATTCATTGGCGTCATCTGCAGACTGCTGCTAAACTTAAGCGGGCGCAGGAGCTGATCGTGACCTCCGGCACATGATGCTCTTACACCAGCTCTGAAGAGACAATTCATATGAGCTCAAAGAAATACAAGCTCCAATATATATTAATCAAATGCTAGCTTATTACTTACTGAATACTCTACAGCAAATGCTAAAAACAGTGAACATTAAATGTTTCTGACTTTAGTACACTCTCAAAAATAAAGGTGCTTCACGATGCAAAAGAAGGTTCTTCAGATTATAAAAAGGTAAGAAAGACATGGTTCTCTAAAGCAGCTTTGACTAAATTTTTTGTGGTACCAAAAATGTGACCCTGGAGCACAAAAGCAGTCTTAAGTCGCTGGGGTATATTTGTAGCAATAGCCAAAAAAAAAACAAAAAAAAACAAACCCTTTGTAAGGGTCAAAATTATCGATTTTTCTTTTATGCCAAAAAATCATTAGGATATTAAGTAAAGATCATGTTCCATGAAGATATTTAGTAAATTTT
Organism: Carassius gibelio; assembly: GCF_023724105.1. Classification (NCBI taxonomy): domain Eukaryota; kingdom Metazoa; phylum Chordata; class Actinopteri; order Cypriniformes; family Cyprinidae; genus Carassius; species Carassius gibelio. The sequence continues at coordinate 37,504,840 of NC_068402.1, read as the reverse complement.
CTACCATAAATATATTAAAACTTAATTTTTGATTAGTAATATGCATTACTAAGAACTTCCTTTGGACTACTTTGAAGGTGATTTTCCTTTTTTTTTTATATATGTATATGTGTGTGTGTGTGTATGTGTGGATCAGGGCTGGTAATTTACCTCATTAATTAATTATGGAGAAACATATTGCGTTAAAATTATTAACACTTTTACGCACTTGCCCGCCCCAGACCTCTGTGTATCACCTGCCATTTCATACATTCGATTAATGAGTCATATGAGGCAGAGCAACAACTTACTGCGGGATGGAGCCTAGAGAATATACCTAAAATTCAAGATATTTGAAATGTTTGAAATTGTGTCTCATATTTATATCATAGGCAAGTTAAGAAATATCACATGGCTGTAGGCTAAGTACAATATCACATTAGAGTAAATGTTACACTCCTCTTATACAACATTTCATTAAGAAGTTAATATTTTGTTATTTTAGACACAATGTTGTCTGTTTTGCTCAATGTTTCCAACCAGAAGATAAAGACAAAGCAGAACTGTTCATCCCCGAGCAACCCATAGCGGCATTTCATTTCTCAATCCGAGTGTTGAACCATTGGCCATAGTCGCGTTGGATTTGAAGCGACACAGACCAATCGGTGTATGACATCAAAGTACCGCAAGAGAGATTCAAAAGCACAAGGAGTCGTCTGCTCTCTAAGATCTTGCGGTACTTTGATGTCACACACCAATCAGTCTGATGATGACCCGCTTCAAGACGATCAAACTTAATGATTCAATGAACCATTCATAAATAACCAGTTACTTCACTCCTGAATCAGCAATTTTAACAAATCAAACAAATTAATAAATGTATTGATGACTTAATCATTAAGACATTTACCACCACCTACTGACAGATTTAGTTTATTATTTAGAGTATCATTTCATTCAAGAAAGAATTTAATATTTTCATAGTAATAATATTAAAATTAAGAAAATAAATTATTAAAGTTATAGTTCAACCAACCAAAAATGATGATTCTGTCATAATTTACTCACATGGTCCAAAAGAGTACATGTAATACATTTGATCAAACAAAACATCTCTGGCTGAACCTACTTTTTGTAATCTCTGTTTGATGCTTTGCACAACAATGACTTGTTGTCTCTTGGGAGTAATTTCTCCAGATTTGATGTGCGATTAATTGGATTAATTAATTAGCACATCATGTAATTAATTAGCTTAAAAATTGTAAGCGCTTACCAGCCCTTATATAGACATATAGATATTAGTGCTTTCAAATGATTAAGCACCTCCAAAATAAAAGTTTTTGTTTACATAATATGCATGTGTACTGTGTATATAAACATATAAACAATACAATTTTCTTTAATATATGCATGCATGTGTTTGTATTTATATATACATAAAAAAATATACTCAGTACACACATGTATATTATTTAAACAAAAACTTTTATTTTGGATGTGATGAATCATGATTAATTATTTGACAGCAGTAATAAATAATGATACTAGATACTATAATAGAATATACCACAAAATGATTCAAACTAAATAGTTGTATGCTATTAATATCATTGTTAAGCTGCAGTCCATAACTTTTTTCAAAAAGTGTTGAAAATGTACAAAATGTACAGTATATAATAAGTGAGTACATAATGAATGCATTTTCCAAAATGTGTTTTTGGCTCGTCCTGGATTACTACTATACATCTATAATAAGTGAAGTGTGTGTGTGTGTGTGTGTGTGTGTGTGTGTGTGTTCGTCTAAACGCAGAGCTTAATTTAAGACGGCAGACCGTTTGATCAGATGAAGCAGACTCACCTGTGTTTGATAAAGAGTCTTATTTAAATGTAAAACATTTATTTCTCATGCATTACCATTCCTTTCACTCTTCACTCTTCTAAACAAAGAGGAACATTTCTTTTTCAAATCAAATCTCCCTGCGCTCGCTCTTCCCGCTCAGAGCGCCATGTTTGTTTAATGAGAGCGTGTTTGAGTCACACAGCTTCTCCATGTGCAATTACCAATTCAGTCATTTCATACTACATGACATTTAATTGAAGTTTCGAAGTGCTCCGATAAAGCAGGTGAAGGGAAATGTGTAATTGTAATCGCTGAAGATCAAGAGCACTACCTAGAAAACCTGGACATGTGCCTTTTTATATTTCACACAAGACAAATTCTATTAAGCATTCATAAAGCCTGATTTAGGATCCCTGTATTTTTGTTTGTTTGTTTTGTTTTTTGCAAAACAGTTTTTGCTTTTCTTAATTTGTGTCTGAATGAATGGATGAATGAGTAAATTACAGAATTGCAAATTTACACTTAATTTTCACTCAGTAAATTTTACAAACAAGTACAAAAGTGGCTAGTAATATACTGAACTGAACATGACCTTGTAAAGTAGAAATACTGAAATACTATCTTCCAAGGTTATTACAGCTAAATCTAACTAAAGTTGAAACTAAAACCAAAACATACAAACAAACAAACAAACAAACAAATAAATGTAATATTTTTTTACTTGAAATAAAATAAACATTAATTGAAATAAAATAAAATAAAAACTGTTAACATTTCTCATACTATTTTAGATTAACTTGATGTAATAAAACTAAAACTGAAATAATATTTATAAAAACTGTATATATGAAATATATATATATATATATATATATATATATATATATATATATATATATATTCAAATAATAAAATGAAATAAAATAAAATGAAATGAAAACGGAAACCCTAAAAATAACAACTGATTCAAAATATTAATAGAATAATTAATTAATTAATAGAACTCTCAGTAATACGACAATAACAATAATACGACAATAATGTTTTCTTGTAAAATGTACTCTAATAACCTTCGTTGTATTTACAACTTTGAAAAATATTTTTTGGTATTGGGATATTCCATTAAAATAGAAGGTGATATAATGGTGAAATAATGTTATTAGTAATGTTAAATATGATGACATTTTGGGGAATGTTTAAGTTTGAATATTTTATTTAGTTTTTCAGCCCTGCTGACATTTACCTTTACTTCATTTGCTCATCCTTATCAAAAATATCAAAAGGCTCGATATAACGAAAGGTAAACCATAATCTTTGTTATATTGCACAACTGAACATATAGCCCATTTTATTTTTGTATAAATATAGAAATATTTATGTAATGTATCAGCGTTTAGCCTGTGTTTTTTGGTCCACGTGGTCCAGCTATAGAATATTTGAGTGTTTGTAATCTGTGTGCAGTAAAGCGGAGGGCTCACAGACAACAGGAATAAACGCACATGTTTATCATCCAGCCCCTCAGGACTGGACCTGCGCCACAGCAGAGTGAATTACAGGACCCCTAAAGCCCACAAGGTTCATTTTGCCAAGCGCCCAGAGAGAGAAAACACACACAAACACACACACACGCTGCCTCACAGCACTGTGTGTTTGGAAATGAAGCAAGGCTGGTGAATCTCGAACCATTTGGACTTGTGGAAATTATATCTGGGAAAGAATATGTGACACAAAATGGTGTAATGTTGTGCAAACTGTTGGTGTGTTTTTGGGAATTACTATAATTTTAAGGGACACGGTCTTGAAATAATTTTTTCATTTTATGTATGTGTATCTCTGTGTGTGTGTGTGTGTGTGTGTGTGTGTGTGTGTGTAGGTTTGTGTTTGCTCAACAGAGGCTGGTTTATTATTTTTGAAGCACATCACAGCATGAGTCTAGTCTGCCGCAGCCAGAGATGCATTAGACACTAAAGTGCACATATATGCATTTGCAGATGTGTGTGTGTGTGTGTGTGAAGCTAACTAACTATTTACATTGTTAATTTTTTGCATATTAATTAATTTATTATATAATTACACACACACACACACACACACACACACACACACACACACACACATATATATATATATATATATATATATATATATATATATATATATATATATATATATATATATATATAATGTTTATTTTCATACAATTCAAATGTATAAAGTCTCCTTGTAAGATTATGGTTATGGATTGATTTAATCATAATTATTCCATATGCTGTCGTTTACCATAGTTGTGTTGTTTCGTAATTATTTCCATTGTTTTGTCTCATTCTGAATGTAAAGAAGTTGCAGGTTTTCTGGTCAGATTCTGGTCTGGTTGGGTTCTCATCAACTTTAGCTGGTGTTCTGGGATTCCTCGTTTAGACAGCTGAGTAAAGGCTGTGAGGATAATGAAATGTCAGTAAATATGTTCAGGCTGATTTTGCACATGGGTGCTTTTGTCCTTTAAAAATTAGCCACAGTTTCACATACACACTGATACGCTTCGCACAGAAGCCCACACACACACACACACACACACACACCCCAGCACTCAGAAAGCATTCGTTCCCGCTCATTAGCCACATGCTAACGGTTCAATCATCCGCGAGTGTCTCAGGTGCTGGGTGTTCATCACACGCTGATCTGCTGACATTACCCTGACATTGAGCCTCACGGAAGATTTCATCTTTAAACGATCGCCATGATTCTTTAAAACTCCATTTGAATCTGTAATGTGGCGTATTTCCCCCAGAAACTGAATATTCAGCAGGAAATAATGTGAGGTGGATCATGATTGATCATTTTTGATTCGGTTGAGTGATATGACGGTATAAAACACGTGACCAAAGTGCTACAGATTCTGCTGCACAGTTAATACTGAAGTATATTTGAGAGATCGACGAAGAAACATGTTATAATACAGAGCTCAACCAGTCTCAAACAACTACAGATGATAAGGAAATAACATACTTAAGTGTGAGCTGAATATATTGATTTCAGACACTTAACTGCATGTCAATTATAATTAAATGAAAATGTCTTACAGATTAAATACACACACAAACACACACACAGTATATTAAAACCAGCTTAAGTAGGACTTATATCTTACATCTTTATATGTAATTTCAGAATTACTTCTAATATCTTTGAAATATGGTTAAAGTGCTGCTGAATGTACTGACAAACATGATAAACTAAAATCAACTTTAATGGCATTTCTATTAAAACGTGTGTCTTATGTGTTGAAGTTGCAATTTAGTGCATTTAATATATATTCACTTTAAATGTAATATCGAGTAAAACACTACAGTTTTGATAATCAAGAACTTGAATGTGCTTTAGTATGTCAGTCAACACATCAAAATAAGTTCTTTAAAGAGTGATAAGGTTTTATTAAAACAGAGATTTAATGCACTTTACAGTAAAACTTTTAATTCGACGTTATTTCGAAGGTCACTTTTTAAAAGTATGTTTAGAAACAATCATGAAAGTGTTGTGATTTATTGTAAATCGCTTAAGTAGCATTTTCATTAATATGATTTGTTATAGTTATTATGTTATCTATAATATGTCAATATAATATGTCAAGTAGTTTATTAAAATATACTTAAGACTTAGTAGTACAAGTGCACATTCATTATAAGAAATCACACTTGACTCTTATGTTCTTCCATTTAATTATTTCGTTATTTATTTATTCTACGGAGTGCAAAATAAGATAATTGATTAATATTTCAGCTTATTTATTTATTTTGTATCCAGTGAAAGCCAGTGGGGTCCAAATGTTGCAGGCTCCAAAAAGGACAAAAATGTTAAGAGTTGCATTGAGTGCATTGAAATATAAAGTATTATTTAATTATGACTACAGTGCACTATGAATCCCAGTAAAACAGAGACTTAAATGAGGTAAATGAGGTCAATTTTAACCTGATGTCATTTATCATATGATTAAAATGCAATTAAAACACTTCATTTGTTGTGATGTAGTTTTAACTGCAATTTAAGAAAATATATTTTTTTTAAACAATGCATGTTTCAAAATATAAATGAAAAACCTGTCAAAAAAATCTAACCTGTCAATATATCATATTAAAACATTACACAGAGTGTAGATTCTGAAAGGAATATTGTTGTTCCTGTAGATCTGCTGTAAATCTACTACAGTATTCTGGAGGTTGATGTTTCTGGATAGATATCTACTGGCCTAAAAATAAAAAAGAAACCATTCTCGAGTCTATGACATTCTGGTCATTGAACATGTGGTTTAATTTTATTGTGCAAAAATCACAAAAACAATGCTCAATCATTTTAATACTAAACGTGAGAAATGTAAATGCTAACAGACTCCAAATGCTCTTTCTCCCCTCTCTCTCTCTGTGTGTGTGTGTGTGTGTGTGTGTGTGTGTGTGTGTGTGTGTGTGTGTGTGTGTGTGTGTGTGTGTGTGTGTGTTTCCAGGTGTAATAACCGGACGCAGTGTGCCGTCGTGGCCGGACCGGATGCGTTTCCTGACCCCTGTCCTGGGACATACAAATACCTGGAAGTGCAGTACGAGTGTGTCCTGTACAGTACGTATGAGTTTCATATCAACATGTCTGTCTAATCAAAGCCCTTCAACACAAACACACCCAACATCTTCCTCCTGCAGCTTTATTCTTCTTCTCCTGCAGTTTAAAGACTTGCCTTCATTTGAACTCATCCATCCCTATCTGCAGTGTGTGTGTGGGGGGGTGAAAGTTTACATGATGTTTTTGTTTACTGTGAGCTCTGTGATAAACTATGTAAGCGCTGCACTTTGTCAAAATGAGTAAGTTGCCAGATAGCTAATGATAGCGTTTGGCCGTGATAGATCGTCTCTTCTGTATCTTTAGTTATGAGAGCGCAGCGTCACATCCATCTGTGTGGAGGAATACCTGCGCTGTATACTCCACGGCTTTTCCTTATGCCAGTGTCCGTCTTTACTGATAAATGAGGGCCACGTACGCATCGCTGTTCACTGAATTGAGTTTTATTACAGCAGAGGAAACAATGACTGTTTCTCGCTTCCTACAGCTTCCTCACTACTGGTCAAAAGTTTAGGGTTAGTAAGTTTTTTTTGTATTTTTTTTTTTTTTTTGTGAAATTATTATTTTTTTTTAGCAAATACACATTCAAGAGCTCAAAAGTGGCAATATAGATATAAAAAATAGATATAAAAATGTTACAAAATATATTTTTTAGTTTTATTAATCAAAGAATTTTGAAGAAAAATTAAATGTTTCACGGTTTCCACAAAATTAAGAAGCAGTTTTCAATATTGATAATAATCAAAAATGTTTCCTGAACAGCAAATCACAGTACCTCCAGAAAAACGCAATTATTTCATGCAAGTTGTAAGATTGTACTTTTTTGTTACAGAATAGTACCAAAACCTTACAGTTGAAAGTATATTAGTAGTATGTAAAATAATTTACGTTGCAGTAAGAGATTGCACTTTGCAATTCCTGTAAAACAGCATTTGTATATTTGTGTGTATATTTTATTTGTATTCATTTTTACAGAAGTAGTTCCTTTTGTAAAGCTGGAGAACTTGTTTGACTCAATGTTTTGTAAATTTGAGCCATGTGTTAATTAAGGTCTGAAATAAAACAGAATGAGAACTTAAATATTCTGTGATTTAGTATGCTTGCTTATCATAGGAAGTCATAAGAAATGACTCTTTACAGTAAGGTAGTAGCCTAGTGAGAACAGGGTGTTGGGGGGGGGGGGTCCCCTTTTTTCTCTTTTTCATCAAACCGCAGTTTTTGCAAGTTCCCGCAATTTCATCGCATAAGATTGCAAAAATATCCCGCATATTCCATCGCATTTTTTAAGAAAACCTGCCGCAAAATCAAGGATTTTTGCCCGCAACAATCACAAAAAAAATCTGTGTTTTTCTGGAGGGACTGAAATCATCATATTAGAATGATTTCTGAAGATCATGTGACACTGAAGACTGGAGGAATGATGCTGAAAATACAGGTTTGATTACAGGAATCAGTGGCAGTTTCACAGATCTTCACACAGATTATTACCAAAATAAATGAAGCTTTGGTGAGCAAAAGAAACGTCTCGGTTACATATGGTAACCCTTGTTCCCTGAAGAAGGGAACGGAGACGCCACGTCGGTGACCGACGAATATGGGATATTGCTTCGATAGACCAATCTACTTTGAGTGTAAACTAAACGAGCCAATGCACATTGGCATGCAATTATTGCATCCAGCTGCCGCTGATCACTGCGTGAGTATAAGAGGGCAGCAGGTCCAATGCATACCAGTTTTTCGCTGAGGAGCCAAGCCGGGGACCCGGTAGCTCAGCGGCGGTACAGCAACCGTGGCGTCTCCGTTCCCTCCTTCAGGGAACGAGGGTTACCATACGTAACCGACACATTCCCTTTCAGTCGGAAACTCTCGACGCCACGTCGGTGACCGATGAATATGGGATCCCTATCAAAGCGCCATGGGTACTGCCCCTTCCAGTGCCCTGTGCGAGCCACCTGCGCCCCTATTAAGTGTAGGCCGGGGCTCAGAACAAGTAGCTCCACTCACCATTGTCAAAGCAATACCTCACTGGGTGAGATTGGATGACACTGGGAAAACGTACCCGGTCCGCTTGGAGCCGGGACGCAGCGGAAGCCCCATCCTTTCCGAAGGAGGTCTCGGAGGCAAATACAAATATAGCATCCGTTTAGGAGTATTCTGAAAAATTTGAGGTAATTAAAACCCTCTTGGGAAAGCAGAAGTCTGCCGGGGAAACACGGGCTCTAAGGCTATACCGTGGACTATACACATAGGAGTACCGCTTAGGTCTCAATATGGAACCCACCCTTCCATGGTGCTCACGGATTCATCATGAAGGTCTGGCGCCGGACGTTCCGCCGCGTCCAGCAGCTTAGGGTAATGGAGGATCTCAACAGGGTCTGCAGTACGGAGTAGTTTAAGCAAGCCGACCCTAACTGGGGCCTCTCAGTGCCACTACCCGTTTGAGGTGAGAACACAGGAGGATACCGGCTCTACACGAAGGCTATAGAACCTAGCGAACGTGTTAGGGGTCGCCCAGCCCGCAGCAAATATCTGTCAGCGAGGCGCCACAAGCCAGCGCCCAGGAGAATGCAACACTTCTAGTTGAGTGAGCTCGTAACCTGAACGGGCAGGGCACACCCTGAGCCTGATAAGCCAGGGTTATGGCGTCCACAATCCAGTGGGCCATCCTCTGCTTAGAGACGGCACTCCCCTTCTGCCGGCCTCCATAACAGACAAAGAGCTGGTCTGAGGTCCTGAAGATTTGTGTCCGGTCTACGTAGCACATTAATGCTCGGACGGGACAAAGCACAGCCAGGGCTGGGTCTGCCTCCTCCAGGGGCAGCGCTTGCAGGTTCACCACTTGGTCTTTGAAGGATGTAGTGGGAACCTTGGGCACGTAGCCAGGCCGGGGCCTCAGGATTACCTGGGAGTCAGCCGGCCCGAACTCTAGGCACGAATCGTAGACCGAAAATGCATGCAGGTCCCCTACCCTCTTGATGGAGGCCAGTGCAAGCAGGAGTTTTCAATGAAATAAACTTTAGCTCAACTGAATGCAAAGGCTCGAATGGGCCCTGCTGTAGTGATTTAAGCAACCTTAGCAAGGAACCTGATGATGAGGTCATGCTTACCCAAAGACTTCCCATTCACGAGGTCATGGTACGCAGCAATAGCGGCAACCTGGACTTTGAGGGTGGAGGGAGACAGCCTTCGCTCCAACCCTTGCTGCAGAAAGGATAGCAGGACCGCAATCGGGCATCTTCGGGGGTCTTCTCGGCGAGAAGAACACCACTCAACGAACAGGTTCCACTTCAAGGCATAGGCGTGTCTCGTAAACGGTGCTCTTGCCGAAGTGATGCTGTTCACTACCTCCAAATGGTGCCCCATCTCTGAGTCAGTAGATCCTTCGTCAGAGGAATTGGTCAAGGAGGGGCTGTCACAAGGAGCACTAGTTCTGGGAACCAGGTCCACGTGGGCCAATATGGCGCTACTAGCAAGACTTGCTCCTCGTCCTCCCGGACTTTGCACAGTGTCTGTGCGAGAAGTCTCATTGGGGGAAACGCATACTGCGTAGGTCCCGCGGCCAGCTGTGTGCCAGTACGTCCGTGCCGAGAGTTCCCTCGGCCAAGGAGTAGAACAACTGGCAGTGAGAGGTCTCTGGAGCAGCAAACAGGTCTACCTGAGCGGCTCTGAAACGCTTCCAAATCAGCTGGACCATCAGGGGAAGGAGTCACCATTCTCCCGGGAGCATTGCTCAATACAGCTCGTTGGCTGTATGACTGAGCAGGCCTGGAATGAGAAAGGCACGAAGTGTCCTCAGAAACTTCTGACTCCAAAGGAGGAGGTGGCGGGCGAGTTGCGTCAAGACGTAGACCACCTTGTCGGTTGATGTACGCAACAGTCGCAATGTGGTCCATTCGGACCAGCACATGCTTGCCTCTTTGAGACCTTTGAGACGGTTCAAGGCAAGGTGCGCTGCTAACAACTCTATGTGCCACTGCAGCTGCGGACCTGTCCAAACCCCTGAGACTGCATGTCCGTTGTATGTGGTCCCCCAGCCGGTGGTGGAGTTATCCATGTAAAAAAGTGACAATAGGTGCGTTTATATGGACACTTTTTGCTTCCATCGTGTTATGTCTGTAAAGAGGACTCGTACTTAAACTTATTTTACTTTTTATTGTTCTCATCAACCTTACTGAACTCCATCAACTCAGCACTCAGATCACTGGACTGTGCAAAAAAATTCTAGCGTCAACTTCACTGTCTGTTCCTAACTCTTAAAGTGACCAGCGCTCTTTATATCTTATCTATGTAACAAACACATAACTTTAATTAAACACCAGATTATAAGTCTAACTAAGCATGCAACATTTCCCCTCCCCTCCCAGTGAACTAAGTGTGAAAGAACGTTAAGTAGTCCTGAAAGCGAGCAGGCCGATTTTGCGATCTGGTAGGCCTGCCTTGCGATGGTTCAGATGGTGGTAGGGATGTTGCTTGCAAGGTCACTGGATGCTGTGGTTGGGGCAGAAGGTATGAAGAACCAAGCAGAGAGCAAGGGAGCACAGTGTCTCGGGTGTGATCTGCACCAGAAGGGTACGGTACTTTCCTAAGCCGACTGGCATGCCAACGGGAACCTTCAGATAGCTGGAATGTAACTGGACCTAACTGCTTTTGCACCTGCTGGGGCTGTGACCAGAAAGTGTGGAGCTTGTTTTCCGCTGGACCCGCACCCAGTCCATTGGGAAAATTCTTGGAATGCAGGGCTTTTTCTTTGTGTCGAATCTGCCTCGTGATTTGAACTGTTGTTCGCATACCCTGGCTTTCACCACAGGATTTCCACCATGAGAAGTAGGAGGGCAAAGTTTATGCAGGGGTAACTCCAGCTCCCGTCCCAGCATCAGTTTTGCTGGCGACACCCCAGTGGTGAGCTGCGCTGCTCTGTAGTGTAGAAGAGTCTGAGACAAGGCCTCATTGAAAGAGCAGCCTTGTGCTAAGTGGGCTCTCAGACAATTTTTTTAGTGACTGGTTGAATCTTTCTACGCCCCCATTTGACTGTGGGCGATAGTAAGCTGTTCGAATGTGTTTGATGCCTTTGCTTTGGATGTAGCTGGTAAACTCCACGGACACTAGTTGGGGGCCATTGTCTGTCGTCAAGGCCCTTGGCAAGCCCCAGCGGGCAAAAAGCGACTCCAGAATGTCAATGATGGAACTGGATGTGACCAAGCCGACACATGTAACCTCCAGCCACTTCGAATGTAAATCATAAACTACTACAAGGAAACGCAAATGATGAGGCACATCACGGAGTTCCCCACAGATGTCCAGCTGAATGTGGTCCCAGGGTCGAGTTAGCCAAGGCAAAGACCATAGTGCCGGCGGAACTGGTGAGCCTGTTTTCCCGCTTACAAGACATGGAGCACAATCCCGAACAAGCTGTTCAATGTCTTTGTCCAACCCCGGCCACCATACTAGATCCCTACAGCGCTGCTTTAGTTTGACTATACCGAGCCATGGTCAGCACTCGTCCTCTGAGTCTAGCAGGAATGATGGTGCAGTGTCCACGAGCCAAGCATGTGTCATTCCAGCATGACAATTCGTTTTTCACTCTGGCATATGGCTGGATATCTGTTGCCACTTGAGTTGGCCAGCCATTCAGGACATACTCATGGACCACAGATAGTGTGGAATCACCAGCAGACTCTGCTGTGAGTTCCTCCAGGGACACAAATGCTGTCAGGGGTGCATGCACTAAATTAATAAGATCCCCGTCCTCATCCGCCTGACAGAAAGCAATGGTCGATGACACAGAACGAGACAGCAAATCGGGCCACCACATTATCTCTGCTTGTGGTGTATTGTATTGTAAAGTCATACTGCTGGAGGAGGTCAGTCCAACAGTACATGCGCAGTGGTTTGTGACCGGAACCAGAAGGAGACATAAGTGCAATGAGGGCTTGGTGATCAGTCCAAAGGGTAAATTTTCAGCCATAAAGGTAGGCATGCCAGCGCTCGCAGGCCCATACACAAGCCAGAGCCTCCTTCTCTCCAGTGGAGTACTTTTGTTCGGTCAGGCTGAATGCACGAGAAGCAAAAGCCACACAGTTGTGAAAGAACAGCGCCAGCAGCAGTAGCTGAAGCATCACAAGTGACCAGTGTGGGGCAGTCAAGACTGAAGTGTGCCAAGACAGGTGGGCTTGTCAACATCTCCTTAAGCGTGCGCACAGCATCAAAACAGGCTGAAGACCAAGTCCATGGAGCATCCTTTTCGAGCAGTTGGTGGAGAGGTTATGTTATTGTGGAGTACTGAGGCAGAAAACACATATAGTATGTTGTCATCCGATGACCGGCACCTGATGTATAGCCTCAATATTGGAGTGCAATGTCGACAGGCCCTTGGCTGAAACATGAAAACCAACAAAGTCAACCTCTGGTACTGCAAATAAGCATTTCTCCATGTTAAGTGTCAAATTGTGTTGAATGAGTGCAGCAAAAACAGCCCTTAAGCGCTGTTCATGAATCATTTGGGGCATGGACAATGACATCATCAAGGTAGATGGCAGTGCCAGGGACACCAGCCAGTATAGTGGACATGATTTTTTGAAAACAACTTTTATCCACTGTCAGATTAGACACCCTATGGGGAGGTGTCGACAGGTTCGATCATGCCCTCTGCTTGCAGTTTCACAAGATCTGCTGTGACTTCCTCACGCAATGCCAGCGGAATGTGATGAATGGCTGAATGACTGGTTTAACTGTAGGATCCAAAAGAGGCTGATGAGTGAACGCAGCAAGGCAACCAAGACCTTCAAACAATGTTGGCCATTCATGTTGCCAGGGACAGCTGACAGTCAGAACTTGAGCACACTTAATGTCCAGCAAAGAAAAGCCCAGACTAATAAACAGGTCCAATCCAAGGATATTGTTGCCATGGTGTGTAATGTGGAAAGGGAAGTCGGGCAGGACCTTGTTGCCATACAGGACAGGCGCATGTTCATGGCCGATAACATCAGCTGCAGAACTTCCATATCCAAACAGATTCAGAGAAGGCAGCTGAAGAGGCAAGTGTGTCAGGAAACGTTCATAAGTAGCCATATTGAGTAGTGAGACTTTAGCCCCTGTGTCCAGTAGCAGTGATATACAGGAATCTGCTATAGTAACAACACATGTAGAAAACCCTGCTGAATTGGTATTTATTGAATGAATAATCCAAGTGTTGTATTGTGTACACGTGGGTTTCGTTGAGTAGGAGCTTGAACTGGGGCAGACCGACAACATTTTGCAAAGTGGTTCAGTTTTTGACAGCGTCGGCATGTTTGTCCCCATGCAGGGCAGTCAGGGGCACATGATGGGTGTCTAGTGGACCCACAATTTCCACATCGCTGATTAACTTGAGGACGTGCATATTGTATGTCTGCATTTGAATATACATCTGCTTCTGCCCTGTAAACTTGTGTGCATTCTTGTATCATTTCTCCACTGTTTACAGTTGATTCGTGTGATGTATTTAATTTAGCAGCACACTGTGCAGCAGACTCAATTTGAGAGGCCAGAATTACAGCTTTCCTTTAAAGTGAGATTATCATCTTCCAACAACAGCCGCTCCTGAACGAGTGTATTGGTTGTTTTTTTTTTCAATCAACTGATCTCGTATCATCTCATCTGATAAAGCACCAAAACAGCATGGTTTTGCCAGTCCTCTCAAGTCAGCGAAATATTGAACAATCGACTCACCAGCGCGCTGTCTGCGCTGCCGGTTAGGGTTAGGTTAGGGTTAGGGTTAGGGGAATTGCCGTTTCCACTCGCTAATATAGTTATTTTCACATTTTATGCTTTTGGATTTACAATTTGACATTAGAAAATTACTTTTTGTCAAAGATCAGCAGTTTTGTTCTGAGGTATGAAGAGTATGAAGAGTTTAGATTTTCTGCTGTTTGTAAGCAGTCCTCATTTTAATGCAATAACTGTGTCTATGACAGTAACTTCAAAGGGTGAGCGATTTATGTAACTATTTAGCTCATTTAATATTCTAAACAACAACAAAAAACATTTTTTGATTAATTATAACCTTTTATTAAAGAAATTGGTACTATGTAGCTCATCAGAATCATGGGGTCGATCAAATAAATTTAGGCTAGTATGTTAAATAAAATGCAATTTGCTCTGGATAAAAGTAAAAAACATGTAGAACCATTGAGCAGATCTGATAAGACCAAAATATATGAATGAATAAACAATAATAACCAAAAACATTGTTTTATTTTTATATTTTTATGTAAGCGTGCATTAAATGATTTGAAGGCTATCAGCAAATAAATGTAAATCTGTCATCGCAGCTTTTTGAAGGATGAAATAACAGTACATTTAATTTTAATAATTTATTAAATAAGATGCAGATAGAGAAGCACAGTAAATGACTGAATGAATGCATTTGTGAGAGTGTGACTGCATGTGAATTAGTCGTGCCTGTCTCTCTACTAATAGTGAAGCTGTTAGTATGCTTAATAATATGCTGATTTGCTGCTCAAGAAAGTATGTGCATGTGCAAAAATAATTGTTAATTAAAACAATCATATAATATATAACTGTATATCTGTATAAGCTTTTAACAATTATTTTATTTTATTATTATTTTATTTTTTGCAAATGAAGACATCCCCAAAGTGAGTTTAAAAAGCTCTTCTACTAAGCAATTGTTTGTCCTCAAACTTTATGAATGTTATTCATAAACAAATTTGCTTGATAAATGATGTGACATGTCATTATGTGTCTCGCTGTTTGATTTAATGTCTGTCATTGCTGAATTCCCACTTATTTCTCACAGCTGTCTTAATCATTTACTGCTTCAACTAGTTTTATTCTCTCTCTCACACACACACACACTATAATCTGAGATCTTATGTTTCTCCACAAACACAAACATGTTTTTATCTCGTATTAAGTCGAGTGCACAGTGTGTAAGTTTTGTTGTCTTAGACTCATTTTGTGAATCTGCTTGAGTTTGAGGAAATGCTATTGGGACGTCGATCAGAAAGGACGGTCAGAAATCACACAGTTTGCACTCGACTTTATTGTGACACACAAGCAGATGCTTGTTGTTCCTGAGGTTGTTCTGGAGAAGAGGGAACTTGTAGCAAAGAGCTATCTGAATTACTAAGGCTAGCAAGGTATAGTAGTGAACCAGGTGTGTCGGTCAGAACACACGGAGCAGAGTATTAGTTTCAATACGTTTAATAATCATAAAGTATGATGATTAATGTTGAATCTTTATTGCATTGCTCTGATTTTGTCTCTCTGTCTCTGTTTTTCTCCTCCATGCCTAAAATAGAGGTGGAACATAAAGGTAAAGATGTGTTTTCTTCACCCTGTAAAGTTTCTCTGTGTCGGTTTTCTGCCAACATGTTTAACATTTTCTCAAGTAAACCATCATACATTTATTCATGCCTGAGAGGTTCATGTGACACTGGCTTTGTGATGTCGAAACACACTGCTCTGTGTGTCTCTTAATATTATTTTGATCAGAGGAAATGTTATGTATGTGGTGGAGATGGTGTTGTGGTGGGCTCGTGTTTTCTTGTGGTCTTCAGCTTAATTTCAGTTCATGAGTGTAATAGTGCTCCTCTCATGTGCTGCTCAAAACACAGAAAAAAAACTTATATATATATATATATATATATATATATATATATATATATATATATATGCATCACATTAATAAATTAAATTATAAAAAACAAATTTTTTTAAATATATCACAAAAGAACTACTATTTTCTATGATAATAATATGGTACAGATCTGAGATTAACAACACTAAGTATACAGGGAGTGTTTTCTCTGCCCTTTTAAATGTTGATCAGCCTGTTGATTTGGCTCATGGTTATGTGCGTGTTGCATGTTATTATTTTCCCCAGTAATCCGCTGTAGACTGTAAGAGCAGCTGATCTGAGATCAGAGACGGTCACAGAGATGAGCATTAAAACACAGACTCCCTCTTCTTCCTCATCTCATCTCTTCCTGGTGTTTTCCTCTCGCCCCCTTCATCTGGACTGAATCATATTTAAAGCATAAATAATGAAACCCCTTATCATTTACCTGTCTTTCCTCTGTGGGGTAGATTTAGCAGAATTGGCTCCTTCTGTTTTTTTGTTTTATTCAAGTGTTGTCAAGCTCCGAAAACAACAAGAAAACCTCATCCATGACTTGTGTGCTGTATGACCAAGTGTCCTGAAGTCCAACGAAAGCTTTGCTCTGGGAACAGACTGAGATTTACACATCAGATCTGTTGTTTGAGGGGTTGAGGGAGAATTTTAGGTTCTGCCGACTTAAATTTGTCACCCTTAAAGAGATTTTATGACTCTAGAAGTTATTTTATGTTGTGTTTTTTGTCATTTTCGAAGCTTGACAGACAGGTTCCTTGTGAACTGGGGTTTGTATGACTGGTCATTTTGATTAGTCATCCAGAAAATAAGTCACTAGTCGGCTGGCCAGTGTCTATATTTAGCTTAATATGCTGCACAGCCTGAGCTATTTTTGCTGCTTCTGCCAGCTTCAAAAAAAATAAAAAAAATAATATGTATTTGTTGCTGGAAAACAGAACACACACAGATATATTTTTCTCAGACCTAATAGACGAATTAACCAGTAAATAATGAATAAATAAATCAATTTATTTTGTTATATTTACTAAAGCAAAATTTCACAATTTATTAAAACTCGTTTTCACAGGATACATGTTGAGTAAATAATATATTTTGAATTTATTGTTCTTACTCATTGAACAATAAACATAAATCTATATAGAAATTATAATAGAGGGGAAAAAAAAAATTCTAGAAATGTCCTCTGAAAGTTAGTTTAAGCGCATGCAGACATGTTGCTGGAAAATAAGACAAAAATACTGATTACAAATATGATTTTGTTGCAGTTGCAGCACACATAATAGACTAATTAACCGACAGGTGCAAAGACTGCAAAAGAGCATTCTGTCAAACGCCTCTTTTAGGGCTCTACTGATCCAGAACAACTCTATAGCCTGAGTGAATGAAGACTGAGTTATATTTTAGGTCCGTCCGGGGTCTTCTCTCAGTCATTAGAGACTCTGTGTGAAGACGAGATGTGTGTGTTGTAGCTGCGCTAGGCTCAGCATCATCACAGCTCTCTGATCTTGATTGCAGCGGGTGTTTGGGGCTTCGCTTTAAACACTGTATATTACTGTAATTGTCAGAGAGCTGTGTGTGTGTGAACAGCCCTCTTCATTAACCTTTCTAACTCGTGTAAGCGTTGAGCGTCATATCATTTTCTCTCTCAGAGATGCTCAGACTAACTAATGGAGCCGCTGGATTCAGACACAGAGTCAGAGGAAGCTTTGTTTCCCACAATACCAAGCAACGAAATGAGTTTCTTCAACTATGGCCACTTTTGGCCCTGTGGACTTTTAGGGATTAATAATGAAAATTTATAAATTTTCTAATAATGTGAGCATAAATGCAACGCTGGAGGAATCTGACATTTTTCCTCTGGACCATGATGAAGAAATGTAATTTCCTCAACCGCATCCATCACATTAAATATGTTATATTATATATTTCTGAATATGTTACATTGTATACAGAACATCTGTACTGCTACTCTTGCATAATTTGCAAATAAAAAAGTAACTTCTTTATTAGAAAATAAATGAATAATAAATGAATAAATAAATGAATAATTACAATAAATTAATAATTATCTTACCACATCATTTTCACACAACACAATACATATTAAAATGGCTTTTTTTCTATTTATTGTCTACGTTGTACATTATACCATTTATTTCAAATATATTTTAACGCTTTTATGCGTAATCTGGTAAAACCAAAAGTTAGAAATAAGATAAAGCTTTATTTATTTTTATTTTTATTAATAATGCATTAATAATCTTCACACAAACCATTTTTATGCAATAAATATTGAAATGGATCATTTGACCTTTTTTAGCATTCAAGTATTATTTATTCACACGTGTATTATATTTTTAAGATGGATTTTCATAGGTTAGCACTGAAAGTTAAGGGTAAAGCAATGAAATCTGCATGAAAGGCATTTGCAGTAAAAATGAAAGCTGAAAGTAAAACATTTTAACAAGACCGTTTTAGAGTGCTTTTTATTGTTTTCATAAAATCAACCGCTGGAACATGAAAGAGGACGAAACGTCCAGATATGATAAAAGCTTCCAGCTGTTAATAACAGCAGCGTTTGGCTTTAATTTATGAGCGTTTCTGCAATCATAAACATCACAGATGTAGCGGAGATCACACTGTCTGTGCTATCAACAGATTTTTACCCGTGCAGGAAATTAATTAGAATGAGTTTATATATTTCTAACCTAATCTGGGTAAGTGTATGGATCGCCGCAGTCAGGCTTGGGCTTTAATCAATTTCTGGAGGCGAAAGCCTTGGAAAGAAACACAATCTTTCTGTTCTGATGCTGCGCCGCTGCTTAGAGCGAAGCTGAATTGAGCAAAATGCGCTTATTATTAGTTTTGTGCGCACAGACGCAATAAATCATGTTGACATAAATTGACAATATCTTAGCATCGGGATGGAATCCGTTCGGATTTTAATAAATATAAGATCATTATTATGTCTCGGCGGCCTCTGGCACCTTTGACCAGCCGTCATTAATAAGCTCACTCTTATATATCAAAAATATAAATGGCAACTTCAGGTGGAAGTGAAATCTTTCTGCATGCGTCCGATCCGTCACATGCACACGGGTTCACTCATGTTGGGGGATGAATTAAAAGTATTTAAAGTAATAAACTATTACTATAAAAAAATCTAATTCTAATCTAAATTAAAATGCGAAAAATTAAGATGTACTGTTTTAGTAATTGTTCTATATTTATAAGTATTGTTTTTATCGAAGGACACAGTTCTAGAACACGAAACATTCCTTTTGGAATCGCCCAACAAAAAAAAAAATTATAAAAATTATACTATCTTGCTAACAGTATGATTCGAATGCCCATGAAGTTGTTGTTTTTTTTTACTCATAAAAAATAAACAAATAATAATAATAAATAAATCAGATTTTTGAAATATGCTTTGTTGAAATACTGTATCAGTCTTTCAGTGTTTTTCGATTTTCTGCAATTTCTGAGTGAAATGATTTCAAATTAAATCTTGCACCACTTTTTTTCCAGTGGTTGCATTATATAAATGTTACATTTGAGCAAAATCGGAATTCATCTTAAAGATATTTTTAATAATGTACTGTTTAATTCAAACACCTGCAAATAAGCATTACATGTTTATCTTTCATCAGTCTATAGTGCTTTCTGGATGCACACAAGTCTATAACCTCACACCGGTGGTTTAACATGTCACCGTCTTCAATACTTAATGATCTTCTTGCTCAGAATCACAACATTAACATAATAAACAGCAGATGTGATGCATATCACTCATTGTCTAGTGAAAGCGATACGTCACAATCAAAGAGGTTTCTAAAATGGAAAATGATAAAGAAGGATTGTCATCCAAATAACATTTAATTATCCTCCATAATCTGCATTGACCACTTTCCTTTAAAACCCAATGGATCTCTGAAAGTGGCCCACATGTGTAATGTTGTCTGAGCAACACATTTCTAACATACACTACCAGTCAAACGTTTTTGATGTTTTATTAAAGAAGTCTCTTGTGCGCACCAAGACTGCATTTATTTGATCCAAAGTACAGCAACAACAGTCCAATTTTGAAGTTTCTTTACTATTTAAGATAACTGTTTTCTATTTGAATATATTTTAAAATGCAATTTATTTCTGTGATTTCAAAGCTGGATTATTCCAGTCACATGACCCTCCAGAAATCATTCTAATATTCTGATTTACTTCTCAGAAAACATGTATTATTATTATTAGAAGTAGTAGTAGTGTGTTGAAAACAGATGAGTAGATTTTTTTTTATTCAGGATTCTTTGATGAAAAGAGGGTTCAGAAGAATGGCATTTATCTGAAATATAAATCTTTTGTGACATTATAACTGTCATTATCATCACTTTCACTGATCAATTAATAGCGTCCTTACTAAATTTATTAATTTCTTTAATCCCTCAGCAAAAAAAAGGAAAAAAAATAGTATTTAATATATATGGATATTTTATATTTTATATTTAGAACTTTCTATTCATCAAAGAATAGAAAGTTTTAAATATTGATGATGATGATAATAATAAGAAGAAATAATAATAATAATGTTTCTTGAGCTGCAAATCATCATATTATACAGATTTCTGAAGGATCGTGTGACACCGAAGACACAGGAGGAATGATGCTGGAAATACAGCTGCACATCACAGAAATAAAATGACATTTTACAATATATTCTCGCAGAAATCAGTTATTTTAAATAGTCGCATAATTTCACAATATTACTTGTTTTGCTGTATTTCAAATCAAATAAATGTAGGCTTGGTGAGCAAAAGAGACATCTTTCAGAAACATTAAAGATCTTCCTGCTCATGAAGTGTATCTTGTGTCCAGCAGTGAGCCGCTATCCGTCGAATCAAAAGTGTTTTCAAACCTGCGCTCACTCGTCTTTCTATATTTGTTTGTCTGTAGTTTTCTTGTGCCCAGGGCTCCTGCGTGGTGTTTATCAGAGCGAGCATCTGTTCGAGTCGGACCACCATTCGGGAGCTTGGTGCAAAGACCCCATCCAGGCCTCGGATAAGATCTATTACATGCCCTGGACGCCATATCGCACAGAATTACTCACCGAATACTCCAGCAAAGAGGATTTCATCGCAGGAAGACCCACCACGATCTATAAGCTCCCCCATCGGGCGGACGGCACCGGGTTCATCGTCTACGACGGGGCGCTGTTCTTCAACAAGGAGAGGACCAGGAATATCGTCAAGTACGATCTGCGCACTCGCATCAAGAGTGGTGAGGCTATCATCGCTAGCGCAAACTACCACGACACTTCGCCGTATCGCTGGAGGGGCTTTACTGATATCGATCTGGCAGTGGACGAGAACGGACTTTGGGTGATTTACGCCACAGAGCAAAACAACCAACGGATCGTAATCAGCCAGCTCAACCCGTATACGTTACATGTGGAGGGAACTTGGGATACGGCCTACGACAAACGCTCCGCTTCCAACGCCTTCATGATCTGCGGGATCCTGTACGTGGTCAAGACCGTCTACGAAAACGATGATAGCGAAGCCACCGGGAATAAAATCGACTACTTCTACAACACGGAGCTGAGCAAAGACGGCTATCTGGACATCCCCTTCCCCAACTCATACCAGCACATCGCTGCCGTGGATTACAATCCCAGAGACAATCTGCTCTATGTGTGGAATAACTACCACTTGGTCACGTATACGCTGGATTTCGGAGTCCTGGACAACAGGCTAGGTAAGAGATGGGGCGTGTTGAAAGCTATGATCGCTTTCTCAAAGAAAAAAATATAAATACTGTTTCGAAAGGAAAATAGTAAGTGGATGCACCTTTTTTTCTAGAATACAGGAGTTGACAAAATCATAGTCCATAGCTTTTATTTAAACTGAAGGTTAAAAAAAACCCTTAAATGTATATCAAAAATGCCCAAGCTTTTCAATATGAAGGCCCCCAAACAACTTCATTAGATTATATTTAGTCATAATAATATTATAATGATAATTAATTGAAGAAAATTGTCTCTCTAATATGCATGTTTATATACATGCTTTCCCAACTTTCTGTTACATGAGTGCACTCATTAAGTTATACATGGGAGAAGCCAATTTCTATTTTTTTTCTTCTTTTTTTATACGTGAAAATTAAGCACATTTTCACCCAACTTCTCATTACTGTTCAAGGAGAACGAAAACAATATGTAAAATAATAATCTTAAATATATATTTAATTTTTTTTTTACTTTATTTTTAGGGCCCGAGCACCGAGGTGCGAGGACCCTCTTGTATCTGCTTTGTTTTTTATTAGGGCCCGAGCACCGAGGTGCGAGGACCCTCTTGTATCTGATTTGTTTTTTATTAGGGCCCGAGCACCGATGGTGTGAGGACCCTATTGTATCTGCTCTGTTTATTATTATTATTCTTATTCTTCCGCTTCTCCAAAATGAATCGCATTTTTGAGGGCTTAAACATGCTCAAAAAGTCATGAAACTTTGCACACGCGTAAAACCAGGTGAAAATTTTCGTCTGATATAGGATTCAGAAGAGGGTGTGGCAAAATGACTCGACAGCGCCACCTATACCAAGAAAATCAACAGCCTTCGAGCTATGTTTCACGTACATGCACGAAAATTGGCACACATATGTAACACACCAATACCTACAAAAAAGACTCTTGGAGCAAAATTCTAAAACCAACAGTAAGTCGGTTATTTGTAATATTATGAGCAAATTTTGTGTAATTTGGGTCATTTCCATATGTTGTATTTTAACGAACTCCTCCTAGAGATTTCTTCAAATCAACACCAAATTTGGTATGCCTAATCTAAAGGCCTTTGCGATGTTAAATTGCGAAGATCTTGAGTTTTCGTTGAAGGGCGTGTCCGTGGCGGCCTGGCGAATTTCGATGATTCGCCATGAAAAATGAAGTTGCTATAACTCAGACATACAATTTCCAATCTGCCCCAAACTTCACATGTTTGATGAGACTCCGAACCTCAACAGATTGACATGCCCATATTCAGTTATAGTCATAGCGCCACCTATTGGCAACAGGAAGTGACATATTTTACGCTGCGACGAACTACTCCTAGGAATTCTATGACATCAATGTCTTTTTTGTGGTCAGTCTAATCTAAAGGCCTGTGCGATGTTCAGTTGTGAAGATCTTGAGTTTTCGTTAAAAGGCGTGTTCATGGCGCCGCGACGAAGTTCGATGTCTCGTCATGGGAATAAAAGATGTTATAACTCAGGTATAAAATGTTCGATCTTCCCCAAACTTCACATGTGTGATAAGAGTCCTGGCCTGAACAGATATGAAGGCCAATATTCCACCGGGTCTGGCAGAATGGCCCTATAGCGCCACCTATACACTTTCAACGGAGTGCGCCTCGAGCTATGTTTCACGTACATGTACAAAAACTGGTAAACACATGTAACTCACCAATATCTACAAAAAAGTCTCTTGGTACGAAATCCGGATCCCAACAGGAAGTCGGTTATTTTGAATTTTCCCTTCAAAATTCGTGTTGTTTTTGCCATTTTCAGGGGTTGTACTTTAACGAACTACTCCTAGAGATTTATTCAGATCAATACCAAACTTGGTCAGTGTAATCTAAAGCCCTTTGCAATAATAAATTGCGAAGGACTTGAGGTTTCGTTAAAGGGCGGGTCCATGGCGGCCTGACAAATTTCGATGTTTCGCCATGAAAAAGGAAGTTGCTGTAACTCAGACATACAATGTCCAATCTGCCCCAAACTTCAAATGTTGGATAAGACTCTTGACCTGAACAGATGTACATGCCAATATTCAGTTATAGTCATAGCGCCACCTATTGGCAACAGGAAGTTAAATATTTTACACTGCGACAAACTACTCCTAGAAATGTTATGACATCAATGTCTTTTTTGTGGTCAGTCTAATCTAAAGACCTGTGTGATGTTTAGTTGTGAAGATCTTGAATTTTTGTTAAAAGGCGTGTCCATGGCGCCGTGATGAAGTTCGATGTCTCGCCACGGGAATAAAAGATGTTATAACTCAGGTATAAAATGTCCGTTCTTGCCCAAACTTCACATGTGTGATAAGGGTCCTGGCCTAAACAGATCTGAAGGCCAATATTCCATAGAGTGTGGCAAAATGGCTCGATAGCGCCACCTATACACTTTCAACGGAGTGCGTATACACTTTAAACGGAGTGCGCCTCGAGCTATGTTTCACGTACATGTACAAAAATCGGTACACACATGTAACACACCAATATCTACGAAAAAGTCTCTTGGTACGAAATCCGAATCCCAACAGGAAGTCAGTTATTTAGAATTTTCTCTGCAAAATTAGTGTTGTTTTGGCCATTTTCAGGGGTTGGACTTTAACAAACTCCTCCTAGAGATTTATTCAGATCAACACCAAACTTGGTCAGTGTAATCTAAAGCCTTTTGCGATCTCAAATTGCGAAGATCTTGAGGTGTCGTTAAAGGGCATGTCCATGGCGGCCTGACAAATTTCGATGTTTCGACATGAAATAGGATGTTGTTGTAACTCAGGCATAAAATGTCCAATCCTCCCCAAACCTCACAAGTTCGATAAAAGTCCTGCCCTGAACACATCTGAAGGCCAATATTCCATTATAATGATAGCGCCACCTGCTGGCAACAGGAAGATTGGCACATATATGGAATAATCTTTGAGATATTCTACTTATATTTTTTGAGTTTAAACGCATATTTCTCACCGTTCACCTATTAACTAAAGCCACTCGCTGCCGGTGAGCCCGGGTGCGAGGGCCCGTTCATCGCTGCTTGCAGCTTTAATTATTATTATTCTTCTTCTTCTTCTTCTTCTCCCGAATGAATCGCATTTTTGAGGGCTTTAACATGCTCAAAAAGTCATGAAACTTTGCACACTCGTCAAACCTGGTGAAAATTTTCGTCTGATATAGGATTCAGAAGAGGGTGTGGCAAAATGGCTCGACAGCGCCACCTATACCAAGAAAATCAACAGCCTTCCAGCTATGTTTCACGTACATGCACGAAAATTGGCACACATATGTAACACACCAATACCTACAAAAAAGACTCTTGGAGCGAAATTCTAAACCCAACAGGAAGTCGGTTATTTTTAATATTATGAGCATATTTTGTGTAATTTTGGTCATTTCCATGTGTTGTATTTTAACGAACTCCTCCTAGAGAGTTCTTCAAATCAACACCAAATTTGGTATGCCTAATCTAAAGGCCTTTGCGATGTTAAATTGCGAAGATCCTGACTTTTCGTTGAAGGGCGTGTCCGTGGCGGCCTGGCGAATTTCGATGATTCGCCATGAAAAATGAAGTTGCTATAACTCACACATACAATGACCAATCTGCCCCAAACTTCACATGTTTGATGAGACTCCGAACCTGAACAGATTGACATGTCCATATTCAGTTATAGTCATAGCGCCACCTATTGGCAACAGGAAGTGACATATTTTACGCTGCGACGAACTACTCCTAGAAATTTTATGACATCAATGTCTTTTTTGTGGTCAGTCTAATCTAAAGGCCTGTGCGATGTTCAGTTGTGAAGATCTTGAGTTTTCGTTAAAAGGCTTGTTCATGGCGCCGCGACGAAGTTCGATGTCTCGCCATGCGAATAAAAGATGTTATAACTCAGGCATAAGATGTCCGATCTTCCCCAAACTTCACATGTGTGATAAGAGTCCTGGCCTGAACAGATCTTCAGGCCAATATTCCACCGGGTGTGGCAGAATGGCTCTATAGCGCCACCTATACACTTTCAACGGAGTGCGCCTCGAGCTATGTTTCACATACATGTACAAAAATTGGTACACACATGTAACACTCCAATACCTACAAAAAAGTCTCTTGGTACGAAATCCGGATCCCAACAGGAAGTCGGTTATTTTGAATTTTTCCTTCAAAATTTCTGTTGTTTTTGCCATTTTCAGGGGTTGTACTTTAACGAACTCCTCCTAGACATTTATTCAGATCAACACCAAACTTGGTCAGTGTATTCTAAATCCCTTTGCGATAATAAATTGCGAAGGACTTGAGGTTTCGTTAAAGGGCGGGTCCATGGCGGCCTGACAAATTTCGATGTTTCGCCATGAAAAAGGAAGTTGCTGTAACTCAGACATACAATGTCCAATCTGCCCCAAACTTCACATGTTGGATAAGACTCTTGACCTGAACAGATCTACATGCCAATATTCAGTTATAGTCATAGCGCCACCTATTGGCAACAGGAAGTTACATATTTTACACTGCGACAAACTACTCCTTGAAATTTTATGACATCAATGTCTTTTTTGTGGTCAGTCTAATCTAAAGACCTGTGTGATGTTTAGTTGTGAAGATCTTGAGTTTTTGTTAAAAGGTGTGTCCATGGCGCCGTGATGAAGTTCAATGTCTCGCCATGGGAATAAAAGATGTTATAACTCAGGCATAAAATGTCCGATCTTGCCCAAACTTCACTTGTGTGATAAGGGTCCTGGCCTGGACAGATCTGAAGGCCAATATTCCATCGAGTGTGGCAAAATGGCTCAATAGCGCCACCTATACACTTTCAACGGAGTGCGTATACACTTTAAACGGAGTGCGCCTCGAGCTATGTTTCACGTACATGTACAAAAATTGGTACACACATGTAACACTCCAATACCTACAAAAAAGTCTTTTGGTACGAAATCCGGATCCCAACAGGAAGTCGGTTATTTTGAATTTTCCCTTCAAAATTGCTGTTGTTTTTGCCATTTTCAGGGGTTGTACTTTAACGAACTCCTCCTAGACATTTATTCAGATCAACACCAAACTTGGTCAGTGTAATCTAAAGCCCTTTGCGATAATAAATTGCGAAGGACTTGAGGTTTCGTTAAAGGGCGGGTCCATGGCGGCCTGACAAATTTCGATGTTTCGCCATGAAAAAGGAAGTTGCTGTAACTCAGACATACAATGTCCAATCTGCCCCAAACTTCACATGTTGGATAAGACTCTTGACCTGAACAGATCTACATGCCAATATTCAGTTATAGTCATAGCGCCACCTATTGGCAACAGGAAGTTACATATTTTACACTGCGACAAACTACTCCTTGAAATTTTATGACATCAATGTCTTTTTTGTGGTCAGTCTAATCTAAAGACCTGTGTGATGTTTACTTGTGAAGATCTTGAGTTTTTGTTAAAAGGTGTGTCCATGGCGCCGTGATGAAGTTCAATGTCTCGCCATGGGAATAAAAGATGTTATAACTCAGGCATAAAATGTCCGATCTTGCCCAAACTTCACTTGTGTGATAAGGGTCCTGGCCTGGACAGATCTGAAGGCCAATATTCCATCGAGTGTGGCAAAATGGCTCAATAGCGCCACCTATACACTTTCAACGGAGTGCGTATACACTTTAAACGGAGTGCGCCTTGAGCTATGTTTCACCTACATGTACAAAAATCGGTACACACATGTAACACACCAATATCTACGAAAAAGTATCTTGGTACGAAGTCCGAATCCCAACAGGAAGTCAGTTATTTGGAATTTTCTATGCAAAATTAGTGTTGTTTTGGCCATTTTCAGGGGTTGTACTTTAACGAACTCCTCCTAGATATTTATTCAGATCAACACCAAACTTGGTCAGTGTAATCTAAAGCCTTTTGCGATCTTAAATTGCGAAGATCTTGAGGTTTCGTTAAAGGGCGTGTCCATGGCGGCCTGACAAATTTCATTGTTTCGCCATGAAATAGGATGTTGTTGTAACTCAGGCATAAAATGTCCAATCCTCCCCAAACCTCACATGTTCGATAAAAGTCCTGCCCTGAACACATCTGAAGGCCAATATTCCATTATAATGATAGCGCCACCTGCTGGCAACAGGAAGATTGGCACATATATGGAATAAACATTGATATATTCTACTTATATTTATGAGTTTAAACGCATATTTCTCACCGTTCACCTATTAACTAAAGCCACTCGCTGCCGGTGAGCCCGGGTGCGAGGGCCCGTTCATCGCTGCTTGCAGCTTTAATTATTATTAGGGCTCAAGCCTGGAGGGCGAGAGCCCTATTGTTTTCCTTAGGATTATTTGTTATTATTATTATTATTATTATTATTATTATTATTTATTATTATTATTTTTCTTCAAGGTTTCGGGGGCTTTTGGGGCCCTTAACATGCTTAAAAAGTCTTGAAAATTGGCACACACATTGGAACCTGCGGCCATTAGGGCCGGGCAGAGACTGATACACGGGCGTGGCACAGGGGCTCTACAGCGCCCCCTGGAATGCTGAGGGCCATATATCATACATACTTGCACGTAGACGCACAAAACTCGGTACACATATAGAACTCATCAATACAAACAACTTTCGAATTGCATATCATAGGCTCCGCCCAACAGGAAGTTGGCTATTTGGGGTTTATTATTCATATTTGTCGTCAAAGTTGTGGGGGCTTTTGGGGTCCTTAAAATACTCAAAAACTCTTGAAAGTTTGCGCACACTTTGGAATCTGTGGCCTTAAGGAGCCTGCAGAGGCTGGGACCTGGGCGTGGCACAGGGGCTCTACAGCGCCCCCTGGAACACAGTCATAAATGTTGATGTATAGCTCACACATACTTGCACATATTAATATGAAACTCAGTACACATTTAGATCTCATCGTGCCGAACAACTTGCGTATTGCATGTTATAGGCTCCGCCCAACAGGAAGTCAGCTATTTAGAGTTATGTAAAAAGCATATGCTCTGGAATTTGAAATACTTGTCATAGGTTTTTTACTCGATTGCCGCCAAACTCGGTCAACATGATCTCAAGACAATGGGGATGAAAAATTGCCAGGGGATTTTTGATATCTCGAACGGTTTGCTCGTGGCGAGGCGTTGAAATTATGGCGAGAAATGAGAAACAGGAAGTGTCTAATACCATCCACATACATTTCCTGATTTTAATCAAACTTCATCAGATTATTCATTGTATGATGTCGATCGCATATATGTGACTATTAGGAGTCAAAGTTATAGCGCCACCAACTGGCAGCAGGAAGTGTGTCATTTTCAAAATGCTTTGTATTCAGCATCTTATTTTTACTCGATTTGCTTCAAACTTCATCAGAATAATGTTAAAACACAGCCGATATAAATCTGCTGGGGGGATATTGATATCTAAAAATATTGTTGCCGTGGCAACATGTCAAACTTGAATACTTCTCAGGTGATTTTAAGGCATATAACATACTTAGAATTTCATGAAATTCAGAACACATATCAGTATTTATGATAACTAGACACTGGCAAAAGTTCATAAGAGGGCGTGGAAGAGGCACTCTATAGCGCCACCTTTTGTCAAAAGTGGGGGGGTTAGTTTTAGCTACAGACACCAAACTCGGTACAAAAATTGTTCTTATCAAGACGGACAACTTTCTAATTCACAGTCATCAGCTACGATCAACAGGAAGTCAGCTATTTTGATTTGAATGTGGATTTTTTTTTACATTTAGCTGTGAATTAATGCATACTGCTCAGAGGAGAGTAACACTATACACACCAAACTTTGTCTACATGATGCCAAAACATTTTAAACAACTTAAATTGCCAAAGGATTTTGGATAGCTTGAACGGTTTTGTCGTGGTGATTTTTTTAAATGACAGTAAAAATGGAATTATTAATTGTCCTGCATTTTTAAATTCCAAACACTTCAAAACCTTTTTTCATACAAAAAAAAAAAGTCATTCTGAGTAAATATGGATAGTTTCACGACTTTACAACACTGTATGGATAACAGAAAATTAAAAAACTGTCAGACATCTCATCTCACTCTGTCCCTCTGTTTGAGTATTATGTGCTGAGACTTACATTGTCTGAGAGAAAATGCGCCCCTACAGGTTCAATTCCTTAAAGGGAAATTCGACTGAAAGGGAGGAGACTCTCTTTTAGTTTCATTTTTAAATCGGTTAAAATACAAAATAATACTTGGATTTAATTCACACTGACAAGCTAAACCAACATATATGATTATTACCGGGTCAGGGCTCATTAATAATTGATGTGTGGTCAGTGATACGTGAGAAACACGAGAGATGAATCATCGCTCTGAGCAGGAGCGTGTGGAATGATGAGCTCAGAAAAAAACGAGTTTATTCTTGTTTTATAGCTTTTAAAATTAAAATATTAAAGCGATATCACACAATTCATCAATTAGAACACACCAGGAGCTAAATTCAGATGTTTTTGAACTGTTTGTGTGAAAATGAAATATTTGCAGCTGCCTATCTGAAATCACCGCCTCCGATCAGCGCATACAGAGTTCAAAACAAACGAATTTATTCTTGTTTAAGAGCTTTTTCAAATAAAATATTGCCATAAATGCACACAGTACACCCATTATAACACAAGAGCTAAATGCAGGTGTTTGTGACCCGTTTAAGTGTGCAAGACTATTTGAAAGCGCGACTGGCACAATATCTCTCGAGCTGCAGGATTCTGCCTTTCGTCGTACGAACGAACACATCACAGACAAGATTATTTCAAAATACATAATAGCTTGGCAAAAATAAACGAAAAAAGCCACATGGACATAAACTGTTGAGAAATAAATCTGAAGTAGATCTACTGGATTTGAATATTAAGTGACCGCATATACCAGCTGCTTCTGTCTTCAATTTTAATCTACATATAAAAAAGGAAACTCATTCATCTTGGCTGCTTTTTAATGTGTGTACGTATTTATTTATTTATTTATTTATTATTTTGCTCTAACAAGAATTAATCTATATTTAATTAAACCAATTACATTTTATTTTACATTTTATTTGTCCAATTCTGCATCTATACGCCTAAAAACCTAAAACATGCTCTATTATACTATTATTAGCAATTTCTTTATCGTCCAATTTATCTGGTGTACACACTTTTATTTTCATAATAAACTTGTTTGTTAGATTATACACAGTTACAGTGGTCTATAATAAATATTAACAGGTTTTATTCAAGCTATTTAGAATGATTGCAGTAGGCTAATTTTTTTTTTAATGTAAATCCAAAAAAAAATAAAAAATAAATAAAAAACATTGGAAAACAATAACTGTTGTACTTTTTCATACATTTTGTATAATTTCATAGTTTATGCATTATAGTTATAAAAACAAATAAATTTAGCCACTCACATAGAAATATTAGGCCTTATCCTTTTCTGACAGTTTTAGGGATTTTTAAAAATCCAAAAAAAAACTTATTTGTGCTGCAAATAATAATTTCAAACTCATTTGATACTGACCTCTGACATCCTGTGACATGATATTTATTTGAATTTACATAATCTCATGGCTGTAACAGTAAAACTGTTCATCTCACAGATCAAGACTAAGCTGTAATGCAAGCAGAACTTTCACAAATGCTTGTAGGTCAATAAAATAATTACAAAAGAAAAATAATTTAAGGATTTGATAACACTGTAAAATAATGTCTAATTTGTTAACATTAGCAAATGCATTAATAACACTTTGTAACAATTGCACTCAATAGTAAATAGTCAGTTCATGCTTTATAAAGCCTTGTCCCAACATTAATAGTCATTAGTAAGCAGTTTATAAATACAGCTATAAATAGCTTGGTTTATAAGCACATTTATTAAAAAGGAGAGTAAAGGGTCAGTTATCTTCCTATGAAAAATAAAAAAATAAAAATAAACAAACAACAACACAGATTGATACAGAACTCAGAAATTTTATTGTGGATTTATGATCAAATCAGCCTGTAAATGAATCAAGAAGACACAAGTAGTTCACACCAAACTTTTTCAACATGATGCCAATATACTGAAGATGTTAAATTGCGAATGGGTTTAGGATACCTTAAATGGTGTGGCCATACCGATTTATTAAAGTAACATAAAAAAATACAATAGTTATTTTACTATATCTTTAACATTCTTCATCCAACTCTTCATAATTTTTTATATACGTAGAAGTCATCATTTGAAAGAAGCACAGTAAGTTTCATAGCTTTATCATTTTCAAGAGCCAGCTTAAAATTAAAACTATCATAACATATAAATCAAGCTTGCAATTCTTAGTACCAATAATGGCCACCAGATGGAGCTATATGATTACTTTTAAATAATTATTGTAGAAACAAGTATGATTTAAATCATTTATAGAAATCTTTCAAGGAAAAATTATATGTATTTTACTGATAAAATGACCCTCA
This sequence comes from Carassius gibelio, assembly GCF_023724105.1. NCBI lineage: Eukaryota > Metazoa > Chordata > Actinopteri > Cypriniformes > Cyprinidae > Carassius > Carassius gibelio. The sequence goes on along the minus strand of NC_068402.1, from coordinate 37,472,580 downwards.
CTTAATTAGAATAATATGCTGAAGTATTGTGAAATACTGTGTATTAAGAATAATTCTTTATAGGCTTTATGGACAGATAAGTTTGGAGTGACTCTTGAAGGATCAGCACCACATCCTCTTTTACCACTGTTTAAAGAATTTATCTTACAGAACAGGTGCGAATGAATTTTGGATAGCTTGAATGGTTTTGTCATGGTGATTTTTTGAAATAACAGTAAAAAAGGAACCAGTAAATGTCTTTTATTTTTTTAAGTGCAGCTTCTAAACACTTCAACAAAATGTACACATAGAAGACAAGTCATGCTGAGGAAATATGCATAGTTTCATGACTATACAACACTATATGGATGATAGAAAATTAAAAAACTACCATACATCTGATGTCACTCTGTCCCTCTGTCACTGTGGGTAATGTGTGTGTGTGTGTGTTTGTGTGTGTGTGTGTGTGTGTGTGTGTGTGTGTTTGTGTGTTAAGTGTGTGTGTGTTAAGTGTGTGTGCTGAGTTTGTGTGAATGTGTGGGAGAGGGGATGGGCTTGGTGTCAGAGAGAGAGAGAGAGAGAGAGAGAGGGAGGGAGAATTAATCATCTCTTTAATCACCAGCAGAAAAAAAAAGCAATTTTGTGTTGTTGTTGTTGTTTTTTTCATCATTACAGCTTAAGAAATATCTTAGGCCTCAACATCAATTGTTGCTGCTTTATATAGCCTTCTCCCAAAATTAATAGTCATTAGTAAGCATTTTATAAATACAGCTATAATTAAATTGTTCATGGTTTATATGCACATTTATTTTGAGGAGATTAAAGGCTGTAATCTTCCTAAAAAAAATTAAAAAAAAATAAATAAAAAAAACAAACAAACACAGAACTCAGAAACATTTATTTCAAGATGCAATAAAAGAAAACTGTACACTATATATATATATATATATATATATATATATATATATATATATATATATATATATATATATATATATATATATATATATATATACAATTGCATAAGTTTATATTTAATTTTTATTTATCAAGTGTACAGCTAATAATAATAATAATAATAATAATAATGCATTTTATTTAAGGCGCCTTTCAAACCACTCAAGGTCACCGTACAACAAGTAACAACAGTAACAATATTAAAACAAAAAATAACAGCAAATAACAATGTCAATAAAAAAACACAATAATATTAGAATAGCACAACATATTGTGGAATACTATATTAAGACTTTATATATAGGCTTAATGAACAGATAGGTTTTGAGAGATTCTTGAAGTACTAGCATCACCTCCTCTTGTACGACGGTTTGAGGAATATATCTTCCAGATAGTACCGCCGCTCCCTATATGCAGAATACGCAGTCTTCGTAGGGCACCAACTCCCAGAGGGGGCACCATCCCAGTAGCTCAAAAAAAATAAAACACGCGCCATTCTCCCATCCGCGCTCGCGACCGCTCGGACATTTGCGGAAGAATGTTCGTAATTGATGGATGGACATCTATGCCCGGGTAAAAGACATCAGCAATCCGGCACAGAGAAAAGAAAAATAAAGTAAAAAACAAAACAAAAACAGGCATAAAGTTGGCTTGACATTGGACATTCGAGAGTCTCAAATTTAGGGACCGTCTCTAAAGTTACATGTGATATTGTTATACACTTTTCTAACGTCAGTAGCATTTGAAGAGAATGACTTACAGTCATAAAAACAACTGTAATTGTTCATCTAGGTGACAGCGATAATGCACAATTAAATTGAATGTTTGATATTTATTAAAACAAACTGTAAGTAATATGTAAATTATGCTACTTTTTCACATGGGCTCAAAAGCAAATTTGAAGCTCAGTAGCATTTGAGGAGAGGGACTTGCAGTCATAAACCAATTGTAAAGTGTTCATTTAGGTGTTAGCTATGATGCACAACTTATACATTTTTTATATATATTAAAATAAAGTGTTACTAAAGTTATATATATTGTTCTGTGTATGTGATTTCAAAGTCTAGATGGGTCGGATTAACCCTTTAACTGCCATATCCCTTAAAATTTGATTGCCAGAGGGTTACTGTAAATGCTTATGCCCGCTGGGCACAGTTTTCCCGATGCCACCGGGGTGGCGTTGCACTGACGGCTTGAGCCCGCCATCGCTGCTTGCAGCTATATTTAGGGCTCAAGCCCGAAGGGGCGAAGAGCCCTATTGTTCTTCTAAGGATTATTCTTGTTAGGGCTCAAGCCCGAAGGGGCGAAGAGCCCTATTGTTCTTCTAAGGATTATTCTTATTATTTTTTTTATTTTTTATTTAACCTTCCGGGGGTTTTTAGGGGCCTTAACATGCTCAAAAACTCTTGAAAATTGGCACACACATTGGAATCTGCGGCCATCAGGACGCCGCAGAGGCTGGGACCCGGGCGTGGCACAGGGACTCTACAGCGCCCCCTGGAACACCTTCAGAAATCTTGAACCATAGCTCACACAGACTTGCATGTATTTATATGAAACTCGGTACACTTATAGATCTCATTGAGCCGAACAACTTTCACACTTTATGTCATAGGCTCCGCCCAACAGGAAGTCAGCTATTCAGAGCTGTTTAAAAAAAGCATGCTCTGGAATTTGAAATACTCCTCTGAGGTTTTCAACCCGTTCGCCACGAAACTCGGTGAACATGATCTCAAGACATTGGGGACGAAAAATTGCGAGGGGATTTTTGATATCTTGAACGGTTTGCCCGTAGCGAGGCGTGGAAATTATGGCGAGAAATGAGAAACAGGAAATGTCTAATAACATCCACATACATTTCCTGAATTTGATCAAACTTCATTGGTTTGTTCGTTGTATGATACCGATCGTATATATGTGACTATTAAGAGTCAACGTTATAGCGCCACCAACTGGCAGCAGGAAGTGAGTCATTTTCAAAATGTTTTGAATTCAGCATCTTATTTTTACTCGATTTACTTAAAACTTCATCAGAATAATGACAAAACACGGCCGATGTAAATCTGTTGTGGGGATATTGATATCTGATATGGCGTTGCCATGGCAACATGTCAAACTTGAATGTTCTGTTATGATGAGTTTGAGGCAGACACCAACCTCAGATTTACATGAAACTAAAAACACATATCAGTATTAGTGATAGCTAGACAATGGGAAAAGCTTTTAAAAGGGCGTGAAGGAGGCATGCTATAGCGCCACCTTTTGTCAAAAGTGGGGGGTTTAGTTTTAGCTACAGACACCAAACTTGGTACATAAATTGTTCTTATCAAGACGGACAACTTTCTAATTCACAGTCATCAGCTACGACCAACAGGAAGTCGGCTATTTTTATTTGAATATTTAAATTGAGCTCTGATTTAATGCATTCTCCTCAGAGGAAATGTTCACTATACTCACCAAACTTTGTCTACATGTTGAAAAAACATTGAGGAACTTAAATTGCGAACGGATTTTGGTTAGCTTGAACCGTTTTGTCGTGGTGATTTTTTGAAATGACAGTAAAAAGGGAATCATTAATTGTCTTGTATTTTTAAATTGCAGCTTCCAAACACTTTAAAAAAAAATCATACAGAGATCAAATTATTCTGAGGACATATGCATAGTTTCATGACCTTACAACACTGTATGATTAAAAGAAAAAAAAAAAACTGTCAGACATCTCAACTCACTCTGTCCCTCTGTTTGAGCAATGTATGTGTGCTGACTGAGTGCATGTGTGTGTGTGAGTGTGTGTGTGAGTGGGGGATGGGCATGAGCTGAGTGGCAGACACAATGAGAGAGAGAGAGAGAGACTTAATCATCTGTTTAATCACCAGAAAAAAAATGTATTTTAAATTGTTATTTTTTGTTGCTGTTGCTAACATTGCTGTTTTCATTACAGCTTAAGAAATCTCTTAGGCCTTATCCTTTTCTGACAGTTTCAGGAATTAAAAACAAAATTCTAAAAATACTTATTTGTGCTGCAAATAATAATTTCAACTCATTTGATACTGACCTATTCCATCCTGTGACATGACATGTATCTACATTTTTAAAATCTCATGGATGTAACAGTAAAACTGTTCAGTTCACAGATGAAGACTAAGCTTCTTTCACAAATGCTTATAAGTCATTAAAGGATTTAATAACACTGTAAAATAATGTCTAATTTGTTAACATTAGTAAATGCATTGGTAACACTTTATAATAACTGCACTCATTAGTAAATAGTCAGTTTATGCTTCATAAAGCCTTGTCCCAATATTAATAGTCAGTAGTAAGCAGTTTATAAATACAGCTATAAATAGCTTGTTCTTGGTTTATAAGCACATTTATTAAAAAGGAGAGTAATCTTTTCAGTTATCTTCCTATGAAAAATAAAAAAAATAAAAATAAACAAACAACAACACAGATTGATACAGAACTCAGAAATTTTATTGTGGATTTATGATAAAATTAGCATGTAAAAATGAATTCATACTCCTCCGAGAAGACATAAGTAGTTCACACCAAACTTTTTCAACATGATGCTAATATACTGAAGATGTTAAATTGCGAATGGGTTTAGGATACCTTAAATGGTGTGGCCATAGCGATTTATTAAAGTAACATAAAAAAATACAATAGTTATTTTACGATATCTTTAAAATTTTTCATTTCAACTCTTCATAATTTTTTATATATGTAGAAGTCATCATTTGAAGGAAGCAAAGTAAGTTTCATAGCTTTAACATTTTCAAGAGCCAGCATAAAATTAAAACTATCATAACTTATAAATCAAGCTTGCAATTCTTAGTACCAATAATGGCCACCAGATGGAGCTATAGGATTACTTTTAAATAATTATTGTAGAAACGAGTATGATTTAAATCATTTATAGAAATCTTTCAAAGAAAAATAATATGAATTTTATGTATTTACTGATAAAATGACCCTCACTTAATTAGAATAACAAGCTGAAGTATTGTGAACTGTATATTAAGAAATAATTCTTTATAGGCTTTATGGACAGATAAGTTTTGAGTGACTCTTGAAGGTTCAGCCCCACATCCTCTTTTACCACTGTTTAAAGAATTTATCTTACAGAACAGGTGCGAATGAATTTTGGATAGCTTGAATGGTTTTGTCGTGGTGATTTATTGAAATAACAGTAAAAAAGTAACCAGTAAATGTCTTTTTATTTTTTTAAAGTGCAGCTTCTAAACACTTCAAAAAAATGTACACATAGAAGACAAGTCATTCTGAGGAAATATGCATAGTTTCATGACTATACAACACTATATGGATGATAGAAAATTAAAAAACTATCAAACATCTGATGTAACTCTGTCCCTCTGTCACTGTGGGTAATGTGTGTGTGTGTGTGTGTAAGTGAATTAGGTGTGAAACTATCAGGGAGCATTTAGTCTCCAGCGCCAACATTTTACAGAACTGCCACTTTCCTGGAGTCTCCAGAATTACTCTGTGTCAGGTTCTGAGAGATCTAAGATTCCAAAAAATGATTTAATTAGAATACCATGAAGTATTGTGAAATACTATATATTAAGACTTTATATATAGGCTTTATGAACAGATTAGAGTGACTCGTGAAGGACCAGCACCACCTTCTCTTGTCCAATGGTTTGAGGAATATATCTTCCAGAATCCGGGATTAAGATTTAGGAGCTCTTTTTTATTCCACCCCCTTTCCTGAAAGTCTGTCTTGCAGAATTGACTAAAAATTAATCTTCACATTAATTCCTAATTATTTTGCAATTCTTTTTGTCAGTTCTTCTTGACCTGTTTTTTTCTTCTTCTTTTCTGACCTCATGACCCAGTCAGCATTTTTTGTACAATGGCCAAGTCTTAACTTATCAATTTCTGTATTGCATTTGTGTTTGATATTTCTCACAGGCTTTACAGAGTTAAAACTCTTTTTTTAGCGCATTTCATCTGTAAAAGAAAACATGCCCAATAATTCTGCACACATGAATATAAGGAGTTTTTCTCTTCCAGCTTTCCTGGACTATTGTATAGCACTCATAAATGATTAAATAAAAAATAATGGTAGTTATTAAGATTGATATGGTTTGGAATTGGTAAAATGTGCTTGGAAAAAAATCACAATAAAACAATGTTTTAATGTTTAAGTTTGGAATATTAACTGACATGAATGAATGCTATATAAATATTGTTTGTGTTAACATAATGTTTAGAAATGAAATATTATTGTAAAGTGTCACTAAAGTTATATATATTGTTCTGTGAATGTGATTTTAAAGTCTTGATGATTCGGATTAACCCTTTAACTACCATATCCTTTAAAACCTCACTGCCAGAGGGATATTGTGAATGCATGTGCCCGCTGGGCACAGTTTACCTGATGCCACCGGGGTGGCGATGGCATTGGTGGCTTGAGCCCGCCATCGCTGCTTGCAGCTATATTTATTATTATTATTATTATTTTTATTTTTTATTAAACCTTCCGGGGTGTTTTGGGGGCCTTAACATGCTCAAAAACTCTTGAAAATTGGCACACACATTGGAATCTGCGGCCATCAGGACGCCGCAGAGGCTGGGACCCGGGCGTGGCACAGGGGCTCTACAGCGCCCCCTGGAAGACAGTCAGAATTCTTGAACCATAGCTCACACACACTTGCATGTATTTATATCAAACTCGGTACACTTATAGATCTCATTGAGCCGAACAACTTTCACACTTTATGTCATAGGCTCCGCCCAACAGGAAGTCAGCTATTCAGGGCTGTTTAAAAAAAGCATGCTCTGGAATTTGAAATACTCCTCTGAGGTTTTCAACCCGTTCGCCACGAAACTCGGTGAACATGATCTCAAGACATTGAGGATGAAAAATTGCGAGGGGATTTTTGATATCTCGAACGGTTTGCCCGTGGCGAGGCATGGAACTTATGGCGAGAAATGAGAAACAGGAAATGTCTAATAACATCCACATACATTTCCTGAATTTGATCAAACTTCATGGGTTTGTTCGTTGTATGATACCGATTGTATATATGTGGCTATTAAGAGTCAACGTTATAGCGCCACCAACTGGCAGCAGGAAGTGTGTCATTTTCCAAATGCTTTGAATTCAGCATCTTATTTTTACTCGATTTACTTAAAACTTCATCAGAATAATGACAAAACACGGCCGATGTAAATCTGTTGTGGGGATATTGATATCTGATATAGTGTTGCCATGGCAACGTGTCAAACTTGAATGTTCTGTTATGGTGAGTTTGAGGCAGACAACAAGCTCAGATTTACATGAAACTCAAAACACATATCAGTATTAGTGATAGCTAGACAATGGCAAAAGCTTTTAAAAGGGCGTGAAGGAGGCACTCTATAGCGCCACCTTTTGTCAAAAGTGGGGGGGTTAGTTTTAGCTACAGACACCAAACTTGGTACATAAATTGTTCTTTTCAAGACGGACAACTTTCTAATTCACAGTCATCAGCTACGATCAACAGGAAGTCGGCTATTTTGATTTGAATGTGTATTTTTGAGATTTTACAGTTGTGAATTAATGAATACCCCTCACAGGGGAAGTACACTATACACACCAAACGTTGTCTACATGAAGAAAAAACATCGAGGAACTTAAATTGCGAACAGATTTTGGTTAGCTTGAACGGTTTTGTCGTGGTGATTTTTTGAAATGACAGTAAAAAGTGAAACATTAATCGTCTTGTATTTTTAAATTGCAGCTTCCAAACCTTTAAAAAACATTTTTAATTTAGAAAACCAGTGATTCTGAGGAAATATGCATAGTTTCATGACTTTACAGCACTGTATGATTAAAAGAAAATTAAAAAACTGTCAGACATCTGATCTCACTCTGTCACTCTGTGTGCTGACTCTGTGTGTGTGTGTGAGTGTGAGTGGGGGAGGGGTGTGAGCTGAGTGGCAGACAGACAGAGAGAGAGAGAGAGAGAGAGAGAGAGAGAGAGACTTAAACATCTCTTTAATCACCAGAAAAAAAACTGTATTTTAAATAGTTATTTTTTTGTTGTTGTTGCTAATTGTGCTGTTATCATTACATCTTAAGAAATATCTTAGGCCTTATCCTTTTCTGACAGTTTCAGGGATTAAAAAAAATCCTAAAAAACCTTATTTGTGCTGCAAATAATAATTTCAAACTCATTTGATACTGACCTCTGTCACCCTGTGACATGACATTTATTTGAATTTACATAATCTCAAGGATGTAACAGTAAAACTGTTCAGCTCACAGATGAAGACTAAGCTTTAATGCAAGCAGAACTATTTCACAAATGCTTATAGGTTAATGAAATCATAACAAAACACTTTTAAATTATTTAACGATTTGGTAACACTTTAAAATAATGTCTCAATTGTTAACATTAGTAAATGCATTGGCAACACTTCATAATAGCTGCAATTCTTAGCTAAGCATTAGTAAATAGTCAGTTCATGCTTTATATAGCCTTCTCCCAAAATTAATATTTTAGTAAGCATTTTATAAATACAGCTATAATTAAATTGTTCATGGTTTATATGCACATTTATTTTGAGGAGATTAAAGGCTGTAATCTCCCTAAAAAAAATGTAAAATAAAAAATAAAATAAATAAAATAAACAAACACAGAACTCATAAATATTTATTTCAAGATGCAATAAAAGAAAACTGTACACTTGAATTTATATATATATATATATATATATATATATATATATATATATATATATATATATATATATATATATATATATACACACACAATTGCATAAGTTTATATTTAAAAATGTTTAGCAAGTGTACAGCTAATAATAATAATAATGCATTTTATTTAGTTTTAGCTACAGACACCAAACTCGGTACTTAAATTGTTCTTATCAAGACGGACAACTTTCTAATTCACAGTCATAAGCTACGATCAACAGGAAGTCAGCTATTTTGATTTGAATGTGTATTTTTGAGATTTTACAGTTGTGAATTAATGCATACTCCTCACATGGGAAGTACACTATACACACCAAACTTTGACTACATGAAGAAACAACATCGAGGAACTTAAATTGCGAACGGATTTTGGTTAGCTTGAACGGTTTTGACGTGGTGATTTTTTGAAATGACAGTAAGAAGGGAAACATTAATTGTATTGTATGTCTAAATTGCAGCTTCCAAACACTTCAAGGCATGTTTTCATACAGAGATCAAATCATTATGAGGAAATATGCATAGTTTCATGACTTTACAACACTGTATGGATAAAAGAAAAGAAAAAACTGTCAGACTTCTCAACTGACATGATCTCACTCTGGCCACTCCGTCTGTGTGAGGAAAGGGAGGGGGAGAGGGAGGGGGAGTGTGAGTGTGAGGGGGTTGGTGACTGTGAATCTTTGGTGACTGACAGTGTGTGTGGATTGTAGGGAGGGGCTGTCTGGCAGAGAGAGAGAGAGAGAGAGAGAGAGAGAGAGAGAGAGAGAGAGAGAGAGAGAGAGAGAGACCTAATCATTCCTTTAATAATCAGGAAAAAAAATCTATATTTTAAATTGTTATTGTTTTTGTTGTTGCTAATGGTGGTGTTTTTTTCCTTTCATTACAGGTTAAGAAATCTCTTAGGCCTTATCCTTTTCTGACAGTTTTTGGGATTTAAAAACATCCTAAGAAGCCTTATTTGTGCTGCAAATTATAATTTCAAACTCATTTGATACTGACCTATGACAACCTGTGACGTGACATGACATTTATTAATCTCATGGATGTAACAGTAAAACTCTTCAACTGACAGATTAAGCTGCAATGCAAGCAAAACTATTTCACAAATGCTTATAGGTCATTAAAATCATTACAAAACACTAATAAATTATTAAAGGGTTTGGTAACACTGTATAATAATGTCTAATTTGTTAACATTAGTAAATGCATTGGTAACACTTTATAATAACTGCACTCATTAGCTAAGCATTAGTAAATAGTTCATGATTATAAAGCCTTTTCCCTTAATAATAGTCATTATTAAGCAGGAATACATCTCTAATTACATTGTTCTTGGTTTAAAAGCACATATATTACAAAGGAGATTAAAGTTTCAGTTGTCTTATAAAATAAATCAATAAACACAACCCAGTTTGATTCAGAATTCAGAAATATTTATTTCAAGATGCAATAAAAGGCAACTGTACACTTGAAAAGGTTTTGAGCGATTCTTGAAGGACTAGCATCACCTTCACTTGTACGATGGTTTGAGGAATATATCTTCCAGATAGTACCGCCGCTCCCTATATGCAGAGTATGCAGTCTTCGTAGAGCACCAACTCCCAGAGGGGGCACCAGTTGCTCAAAAAAAACAAAACAAATATGCGCCATTCTCCCATCCGCGTTCGCGACCACTCAATAGCATTTGAGAAGAAAGACTTGTAGTCACAAAACAATTGTAATGTGTTCATATAGGTGTCAGCTACAATGCACACCTTATACATTTTTTATACATTTTAAAATAAAGTGTTACTAAAGTTATATATATTGTTCTGTGTATGTGATTTCAAAGTCTAGATTGGTCGGATTAACCCTTTAACTGCCACATCCCTTAAAACTTGATTGTCAGAGGGTTACTGTAAATGCTTATGCCCGCTGGGCACAGTTTTCCCGATGCCACCAGGGTGGCGTTGCACTGATGGCTTGAGCCCGACATCGCTGCTTGCAGCTATATTTATTCTTCTTCTTCTTCTTCTCCCGAATGAATCGCATTTTTGAGGGCTTTAACATGCTCAAAAAGTCATGAAACTTTGCACACGCGTCAAACCTGGTGAAAATTTTCGTCTGATATAGGATTCAGAAGAGGGTGTGGCAAAATGGCTCGACAGCGCCACCTATACCAAGAAAATCAACAGCCTTCCAGCTATGTTTCACGTACATGCACGAAAATTGGCACACATATGTAACACACCAATACCTACAAAAAAGACTCTTGGAGCGAAATTCTAAACCCAACAGGAAGTCGGTTATTTTTAATATTATGAGCATATTTTGTGTAATTTTGGTCATTTCCATGTGTTGTATTTTAACGAACTCCTCCTAGAGAGTTCTTCAAATCAACACCAAATTTGGTATGCCTAATCTAAAGGCCTTTGCGATGTTAAATTGCGAAGATCTTGAGTTTTCGTTGAAGGGCGTGTCCGTGGCGGCCTGGCGAATTTCGATGATTCGCCATGAAAAATGAAGTTGCTATAACTCACACATACAATGTCCAATCTGCCCCAAACTTCACATGTTTGATGAGACTCCGAACCTGAACAGATTGACATGCCCATATTCAGTTATAGTCATAGCGCCACCTATTGGCAACAGGAAGTGACATATTTTACGCTGCGACGAACTACTCCTAGAAATTTTATGACATCAATGTCTTTTTTGTGGTCAGTCTAATCTAAAGGCCTGTGCGATGTTCAGTTGTGAAGATCTTGAGTTTTCGTTAAAAGGCTTGTTCATGGCGACGCGACGAAGTTCAATGTCTCGCCATGGGAATAAAAGATGTTATAACTCATGCATAAAATGTCCGATCTTCCCCAAACTTCAAATGTGTGATAAGAGTCCTGGACTGAACAGATCTGCAGGCCAATATTCCACCGGGTGTGGCAGAATGGCTCTATAGCGCCACCTATACACTTTCAACGAAGTGCGCCTCGAGCTATGTTTCACGTACATGTACAAAAATTGGTACACACATGTAACACTCCAATACCTACAAAAAAGTCTCTTGGTACGATATCCGGATCCCAACAGGAAGTCGGTTATTTTTAATTTTCCCTTCAAAATTGGTGTTGTTTTTGCCATTTTCAGGGGTTGTACTTTAACGAACTCCTCCTAGAGATTTATTCAGATCAACACCAAACTTGGTCAGTGTAATCTAAAGCCCTTTGCGATAATAAATTGCGAAGGACTTGAGGTTTCGTTAAAGGGCGGGTCCATGGCGGCCTGACAAATTTCGATGTTTCGCCATGAAAAAGGAAGTTGCTGTAACTCAGACATACAATGTCCAATCTGCCCCAAACTTCACATGTTGGATAAGACTCTTGACCTGAACAGATCTACATGCCAATATTCAGTTATAGTCATAGCGCCACCTATTGGCAACAGGAAGTTACATATTTTACACTGCGACAAACTACTCCTAGAAATTTTATGACATCAATGTCTTTTTTGTGGTCAGTCTAATCTAAAGACCTGTGTGATGTTTAGTTGTGAAGATCTTGAGTTTTTGTTAAAAGGTGTGTCCATGGCGCTGTGATGAAGTTCGATGTCTCGCCATGGGGATAAAAGATGTTATAACTCAGGCATAAAATGTCCGATCTGGCCCAAACTTCACTTGTGTGATAAGGGTCCTGGCCTAAACAGATCTGAAGGCGAATATTTCATCGAGTGTGGCAAAATGGCTCGATAGCGCCACCTATACACTTTCAACAGAGTGCGTATACACTTTAAACGGAGTGCGCGTCGAGCTATGTTTCATGTACATGTACAAAAATCGGTACACACATGTAACACACCAATATCTACGAAAAAATCTCTTGGTACGAAATCCGAATCCCAACAGGAAGTCAGTTATTTAGAATTTTCTCTGCAAAATTAGTGTTGTTTTGGCCATTTTCAGGGGTTGGACTTTAACGAACTCCTCCTAGAGATTTATTCAGATCAACACCAAACTTGGTCAGTGTAATCTAAACCCTTTGCGATCTTAGATTGCGAAGATCTTGAGGTTTCGTTAAAGGGCGTGTCCATGGCGGCCTGACAAATTTCGATGTTTCGCCATGAAATAGGATGTTGTTGTAACTCAGGCATAAAATGTCCAATCCTCCCCAAACCTCACATGTTCGACAAAAGTCCTGCCCTGAACACATCTGAAGGCCAATATTCCACTATAATGATAGCGCCACCTACTGGCAACAGGAAGATTGGCACATATTTGGAATAAACATTGATATATTCTACTTATATTTATGAGTTTAAACGCATATTTCTCACCGTTCACCTATTAACTAAAGCCACTCGCTGCTGGTGAGCCCGGGTGCGAGGGCCCGTTCATCGCTGCTTGCAGCTTTAATTTAATTTGTGCTTATAATCACCATGAACAGAAATGAAAGAGGGGAAAATACATATATGGGTGGAAATGTATATATGCACTTTTATATTTTAATGGAATGTCACAATGCAAAAAGAAATCCTTTTACAAACATTTCAGTCTTACAAATAACATTTATTTCTGTTATGCAACATATGGTCTTGTATTTCTTATGACGTTAGGGTGAAATATGAAATATTTCGATGAGATTCACAGCCTCCTTAAAAGCACAGCTACTAATAACATTTTGATGAATGTTGGGAATGTTGTGGTTGTGAAAATGGAAGCTTTGCCTTTGATTTAGTGAAATGAGTTGTTTGGTGTCTGCAGGCGGCACACAGATCGAGTGAGCTTCAGTGCTGTTTGCTTGAGTTAGCGGTCGAGCAGAATGTCTGGAATATTCTCTTTAATTGGAAAGCATCGAGTGAAGTTGGTTGAGGGGAAGAAGTTCATGGCTCCTTACTGAAAGTCAAAATGTCGTCGCCGCATTCGCCTTTTAAATAAAGAAAGCTTGTATGGATAACACTGTGTGAAAAACACTGTAACTGCTGCACAGTGATATGCAAGAGTCATATAGAGCTTGGGAAACTACGTCACTGCGCATTGCATTCTGGGTAGTCGCGGCCATTTTTGGGGACACGCTCATCAGTAAAAATGAAAGTGAAAGTGACATGACATACAGATCAAGTGTAAGATTACATATAAAGAAAAACTCAACAAGGAAGCAAAGATGCGGTATTTATAAAAAAATCAAGACAATCAATGAACTCAATCTGTACGAACACAAAGAGTGGTCGGATGATCTTAAAGAGCTGCCGCTCGTAACCTTCCCCAATGTGTTTTCTTACCTTGTTTGTAGTGTCAGAGCGTGCACCTCTGATCAGTTTAAAAATGATAAATCTCTCGAGTCTTACCTGCAATTTACAAATGGATGGGTGCAGAACCTTCAAATTTTCCGCTTCAACGAGCGGAAAACTGTTGTCTGCACAAAGGTCTTGAATTAATCAATTTTAACAATTGTCTTTCTATGTACCTTTTTCACTTATTACATTATCTATGTTCTTGATACTTGAAGGTTACTGTACTATACTTGAAGGATACTTGAAGTTAAATTACATCTTCCTTTTTTTTCAATTTTCACTGCCCTACCTGTGGTCTTGATACTTGTTTACCTAATTACCTTTTATGTGTTACACTGCCCCTTTACTTTTTAATATGCGTTATTGTAAACTGTACAAATTAACCTCCGTGTGTTATGATGCACAAATAAAGAGATACAAAATTGATCAATTTTGCTGTTTATTACTGTTACAGGTGGTATGCAATATGCATAACACTGATAATGCAGGAGATGTGGTTCATGCATAGGTAACATTTAATGTAAGTCTGTCAAAATGATTAATCACATCCAAAAAAAAAGTTGTTTATATAACGTACATTTCTGTATATTTATATAATATAAATGCACATATATACATACGTGTGTATATATCAGACCAAAGGGACAATCCTTCTTTTCCTTCTTACTGCTGCTAACCAAGCCATGTGATGCCGCTTTGTTAACTCGGAGACCTGCATATCATATCAAGATACAGGTGTTGGTTTTCCTGCTGGGCATCACTTCCTGATGCACCTCCTCCGTTGCCTTTGTACTTGTGTGTAATGACACCCCACTGAACACTTTTGTGAGCCTGAGCGGGTCATCAGCTGGGGACCACCACTCATCGACGTTTCGCTCCTTTAACCCCAGTACGTCTCGTGGTGGCGGAGCGATGGCAGGGATCTCTCCCTGCCACCCCCTGCTGATGCCCTAGGTGTTTGCCCCCCAATCCTTCTCCTTCCTCCTTAGCCACAGCCAGAAGCTGCCTTTCTCTGCCTCCTCTGCCAGCTCTTTCATGGCTTTCCGATGCCTTGCTCCTGTGCATCCCATGTCGCGGAGTAGGCGAGCGGTTGAGGAACCTACAAAGCCCCTACACTCCACTTCCACAGGGCAGATAACGGCTTTCCAGCCCGCCTCCCTGCACTCTGCCGCCAGATCAGAGTACTTGGCTCGCTTCCGCTCATACGTGGCCTCCACCCCCCCCCCCCCCCCTCCCATGGTATGACCACATTATGAGGGATGTTTCCACTATTTCCCTGGGGAACTGGGGCTGCCTTCCCAAGTCGACCCTCATGGTCCACTCACTTCACGTTGAGAGGAGCCTTGCTGTGTCTCTCTGGCGGGAGGGTCTGATGCTCTCTCCAGCCCTCGGGAAGTGGATGGCAAGCCATCCTCGAGCGTAAGGTCTACTATTCGCCTCCTTTCTGCATGACTCTGACACCTCTGCCAGCTTCTTTAGTACTTGATCTTCTCGCCACCTATAGCGGCCTTGGGACAATGCCGTCGTGCAGCCCGACAGGATGCGCTGGAGGCTTGCGTTGCTGGTGTTACAAAGAGAACATGTCTCTTCGGCCCCAAACCATTGGTGGAGGTTTCAGGGACAAGGCAAGGTGTCATAGGTTGCTATGATCAGGAAGCTGAGCCTAGCTTGGGGGATCTTCAATAGGTCGGACCATGACATGGACCTGTCTGTGAGGCCTTCCCATGACGTCCAACGTCCTTGCTGGCCCTGGGAAACCGCTTTGCCGTTAAGGCGTTCGTGCTCAGTTCTTGCCACTTCCACCACCACCATGGCATTCTGGTCTTCTTTGGAAGCCTTTGACCAGAACAAGGGAATATCGCCCCTCCCAAGGCCTGCTCAACCCTCCTGGACTCTGCCGACCACCTCGCGGTGCTTGAGCCTAACAATTGCCACCAGCTGGTCTGTGGTTTCCCTCAGCTCCAGCACCAGCCGAGCCTTCTCTTGCTTGTATCCGCCGCTGATGGATCGCAGTGGTAGTTGTAGCGTGTTCCTCCCGAAGAGGCCTACCTCCGAGAAGCATCTTGGTAGTCCCAGCCACTTCCTGATGAACGAGTTTGCCAGCCCGTCCATCTTGTTTACCACTGATAAGGGGATTTCGCTCATCTTCAGTGGCCACATCACCCTTTGGTACAGTATGGCCTGGTAACACCACACTTTGTACTTTCCGGGGAGCTGGCTTTGGTTAATCTTGGCCAGGCCATCTGCGAGCTGCTTCCTCACCGTCTCCCCCATCTGCCTGTCTGAGAGCTCTGCTGTGTAGGTACGACCAGTGTTGTAGTCGAGACCAGCTCATTCGAGTCCGAGTCCAGATCGAGTCCAGAGAGGGTCGAGTCCGAGTCAAGACCGAGTTCAGAAAGGGTCGAGTCCGAGTCAAGACCGAGTTTAGAAAGGGTCGAGTCCGAGTCAAGACCGAGACCAGAGAGATTGGGTCTGAGACAAGACCTAAAGAAATCTTCAAGAGTATGTCAAATGTTTGGTGGAAACAATAAAGGTTAAAAGTGCCACATAGTATGTGGTGTAAAGGTAATTTTATTAGTATTATGAAGTGTTACTTGTCAATATTAAGTGCTCATTTTCACATAACATCGTTGTACCACTATACACATCCATATAACCTTTCTAGTACACATAACATTACTGTACGACCCTATATTGTAATTCTACATAACACTTCTAGTACAAGTAACATTACTGTACCACTAGACCTGTAAATGTTCAACTGTAACAGCTTTTACATAACTTTTAACCTTGAAGCTTAACTAATGACTGCTAATATCCTTACAATGTCTTGGATTATGTGCACTTTAGATGTTGTGAAGATTACAGATGGGCATAATTACTTTTTTTTAAAAAATAAGTGAGGAGACCATCCTGCTACCCAACCAAGCACGATGTGGTCTCATGATCAATCCACCCCGACTAAAAACTCTCTCTACTGGTGCAGAGGAAGTGGGGACTGACAAAAGTTACCATTTCATCACTTTCTGTAACAGCAACGGATAATCTAATGCTAATTTCCCTGGATGGTGCGTTTTAATGCAGGGTAAAATACACACTAGTCGAAGTTTTTTTTAGTTACGGACGGCATACACACAAGAGCCGACTGACTGTCCAGGAAAATTTCATCCAAAAGTGTGTATGTGCCAGGGGAAGAAAGCTGGATGAAATGCCATATAAGTTCAATGCCTTCTGTCAGACATTTTTTTTTGGGGGGGGGGGGGGGGGGTTAGTGTTGAGACAGTCAGTCTGTGTCTGTATTCATTATATAATTTAATTAAACAATATTTGTTTTTTTCTGTGACCATTTTGTCCTACTTTGTAAAAATAACACAGTTGAGAGAAATAATGTAGCAATGTGGCTTTCTGGAAAGCGGGATCACTACAGGCGGATGGCAGGAGGGTAACTTAAGGCCGGTGACACACTGGCTGCGTGGCGTCTCTGCTGCGTGCCAGAAGCGTGGTGGCTGCTTCGCGTTTTCTGTGTCTTTACACACCAGAAGCGTGCCTGCACGCGGCGCTGGCACGCTGCTGTAGGTGACATAAAGGGAGGCTGCCGAAAAACCAGGCTCTTGTCTTCATGACAACAATATCAACTTTTTTTTTTTTTTTTTTTTTTTACACACCTACTGATAGGAAACCGTCAACAGTATTGACGGCAAAATAGAGTATGTTTGACAGGTGCAATGTTTGAAAATCGATCATTATTAATTTATTTTTTTAAATTACATTTATATCTGAATTTATGCCAACCTATAGACTTTCAAATATCAAAATATCATGAATTAATATGTATTTGTGTACAAAATGACATATAAACACATTTTCCTAGTATATTTTGCCTGGAAACGCTTCCAACATGCACGTGTGTCGCGTGAAAAATAGGCGTCGGTTCTATTTCTAGCACGGGTTTTCCGCGCGTCTCACGCAGGCAGTCTGCAAGATCTAACCTGTTAACATGGGAGCCGAATTAAAAACAGACACGCCACACAGCTGAGACGCTTGCGCCACACATCCATTGTGTCGCTGGCCTAACGTCTCACGTCAAAAGAAAATCACCAGTCATTGGATGTCAATCATACATCAATTTAAATAAACATTAACATACAGTAATAATCATGAAATATTTTGATTGGGACTCGAGTGGACTCGGGCATAAGTCCGATTCCTAATATGTTCGAGTCCGAGTCAATACCGAGTCAAAATGCACACGAGTCCATGACAAGACCGAGACCATTAAAATACGGTCTCGAGACCGAGTCCAAGACCGAGTCCGAGTCTCGAGTACTCAACACTGGGTACGACCCAGGCTAAGGACAGGTTGATCTTTCACCAACGGGATATTCTCACTAAAGATGGTGTTGTCATTTCTAACTCCTTTCTTGATCGACAAACTGCATGACTTGGAGGGTTTTATCTTCATCCTCACCCAGCCCACAAGCTCGTCGATCCTCTTCAGCAGCCTTGTTGTGCATGCTGCTGTCCGGAGTATGGTGGTGATATCGTCCATGTAACCTCTAACTGCTGGTAGCCTTTGTCCTGACGGAAGTTTCACTCCTCCGACCATCTTCCTAGCCCCTATGAGGATGATCTCAAAGGCTGCGATGAACAGGATGGGCGAGATTGAGCATCCCATGGCAATGCCTACTTCCAGCTGTTGCCAGCCTGTTGTAAAGTCCTGGTGGGTGCAGCACATCTGGAGGTCTCCAAAGTACTTGGCCACCAGGGCTCTAATACTGACTGGGATGTGGAAGAAGTCCAAGGCGAACTCGATGAGTTGGTGGGGGACTGACCCATATGCGTTGGCAAGATCGAGCCATACTACGTGCAGGTCACCTCTCTTTTCGCCCTTTGGATATGCTCCCATATCACTGCTGAGTGTTCCACACACCCTGGGAAGCCTGGCACACCTGCCTTCTGGCAACTAGTGTCAATGTACCCATTTCCTGTGAGGTAGCTGGTCAACCTCTTGGCCAGGATGGAGAAGAAGATCTTCCCTTCGACATTCAGGAGGGCGGTGCGGAGATCAAGGTGCGGTTTTCCAGTGGGAAAGCTGAAAAATCGCACTCCATTCAAATTATTTTTCCATGCCGGTCATGAGTACGAGTATGGCACTTAATTATACAACAAGCTTTTACCATTGTAACTTATTTTTTAGCTGTAGAGAGCAAACAAAACAGTCTATTATCAATCCAATACAATACATACAGCAGCATCCGTGTCCCAAAGTCCCAGAATGCATTGCGTTGCTGACGTCATGTTCCCAGACTCTATTGGGGGTCAATGCTAAGAGGAAATAAAAGTGAAATAATTTGCAAAAAATGTAAATGCTTTCCACCATTTTTTTTCATGGTCACGCTAAATGTCAGCCAAATTATTGTAATTGCCACCACATTGTTAGGTATAAAAAATGTAAATAAAAAAAATCTAGCTTTCTGCTGCATATGTATTATTATATACTATTATAACTATAAAAAAACATTAAACATATTAAATAGAGAAAAGTAAATATTGCATAAAATATATTCTTAAAAATATAAAAGATATATATATATATATATATCAAAATATATCCTTCAATGTCTCCTAGAGGTGTAACGGTACGCAAAAATCACGGTTCGGTCATATTGCATTCAGTCATTCGGTACATATGTACATCGTACCGAAAGCCCTGTACCGATACGGTCCGGTACGAATACACTTACCGTTACACCCCTAATGTCTCCTAAAGGCATTCGATCTCTAATTGAATTAATTGACAGACTGAATCTGTGTTCAAAGTCACAACGATGTCTCCCTGATGACAGCAGTGGTTTGGACGGCATGCTTTTTATTTCATTTTTCTGCTGTACTTGATCTTTTAGAGAAGTTTTGGGCACAGTGTAATGGAAGTGTTTTTGACAGCTGTGTCCACTTCACATTTACACTCTCAGGCTGTCATGATCCAGCAGCACACTAACTACTGCTCTTCACCACTGCTTTCTGACACAAATGCTTTTTCTTTCATATTAGGCGGCATGTACACTGCAAAGTGTTCAGCATCTAAATATGCTAGTATCACAATTTAAATGTATTAGTGTTGCCATTAGTGTGAACTGTTGTCTTCTACAGTCAGTTTTCCATGGAGCAATAGTTTGAGAAGAAACTCGCTGAGCAAATTAGTTACACTGTTTATAACTTTACCTGAATAACAAATCCAGTTTAATGTCACAGACATGCTCGCAGTGCATTTTCATCCTTGCATAAAGGATTTTTCTGTTGTGTGTTTCTGTCTGGCAGAGTGGACATGAGGTGAAGTCGCCTTTATTAAGTGATTTGAGATGCTCTCCCATGCTTTTATAGAGTCAGGAAATGACCCACTCAAAGCATCCTCAAATCACACATGCATTGTGTGAGAGGGAGAGAGAGAGAGTGTGTGTGTGTGTGTGTGTGTATGTGTGTGTGTGTGTGTGTGTGAGCTTTCTCTCTCTCTCTCTCGCTCGCTCTCTCAATTCACAACACCTGCAGCATGTTTCTTCTGGAATTAACCTTCATCTGAAGGTGACTCTTTGATGGGGTTCTGTTCATCATGTTCTATTGCTGTTTCAAGACCTAGTGAGCATACATTCTGCACTATACACACCCAAAATGCAAAGCTGCTTCATGACATTTTAGGACTTTTTCTGATTCTATTAGGTGTTAGCCTTGGTGACATTATCAAGCAAAATGACACGCAGCAGTGTTGTTGTTCTGAATATCAGCACGGCTATAAATACCTGTGACTGAATCACAGCCATGCCGATATTCAGAACAACTCACTTGCTAGTGTGACATTGCTATACAACAACAATTAATAAGAAATTCAAATTGAGTAACTTACAATTTAGACCTAAAGGTGCTGCAGTTAAAAGTCTAGCTTCCTAACAAAGGTCTCAGGTTTCATTGCTGTTTCATTCCTGAATAAATAAGTATTGTAAATGGAACTGGTTGAGTAAATGATTCAATGACTCAATTAACTTAAATTGCAAAACATGATCTCTGATTATCTTATTTAAATGCAAAGTAATTATTTTACAGTTTTCACAGAGTTTTCGGTCACTACATATCCGCGTATTTTCAGAAAGAGTCACTGAAATATTCCCACTACTAATGCACAGTCTGACTAGGACAAACAAACAGTGAAAAGTCCCAGTGCATGCAGTCACCGGTCAGCATGATTGCTGAGTTGATATTTGATTTCAGACACGATTTGATTTCTGTCACGCATGAGGCGTTCCCCCATAATATCGATGACGTATTGTCGAAGTTCCCTTCGAAAGGGAACAGTCCTGTCTGTGCAGGGACGGACATGTCCGGGGAAAAGAGGACGTATTTTGGTCACCCTACGTATAGTAGCTTTCACAGTCAGCAATGCCCAACACAAGATCGCAAGCACACCATGTCTGCCATCTAGCACTAAGCCTCTAAATACATGTTTATTTTTTATGCAATATTACAAGCTACTGGCAAAAGAAAAAAATCAAATGTGGAAGATTACTGAGAAAAAGGGATACATTTTGTATCTGCTTAAATTTTGGGTAAACTGCTTAAATTTTGAAAAAAAATAACAACACAATGTAAATAAATAAATAATGATAACGAAATAGGCTTCTGTTGATTTTGGGGTGAAATATAGATTGGATAGGATTTCGACTCACCTGTTTATCTCATACAGCACTGTACGTTTATTTTTAGGCCCTCTATATGTTTTAGGTCTCAGGTCCCAGCGTTTGGCTGGAGGCTGATTTTATCACTGCACACAGCTCCATTACTCACTGCTGAAAATCTCCTGGCTCGAGGGCACAAGTGTGTCGCACTTTATCACCCCCTCCCCGCATACCTCTCTAGCTTTAGTTCCTCTATAGAGGCAGTCAAGAGAAACAGGGCCGTGCAGAGACCTTTGGAGGGGCAGGTGCTCAAAGTATAAAAGGGGCACATGGAACAAGGCTTTAAATAGCGCGGGACAAAATAGCAATACAGAAATATATTGTGAGGCATTCCTTGCCGATTTGCGTATCGATATAGATGATTATGTATTGATACGGCAGCAAATGCTGTGATGCAGTTTTTAAAAAGAAAAAGATTAGAAGAGACAATTTTAGGTTTAAAAGTAAAAAAATTAAAATTATTTCCACCTAATAATAACTCTGGGATTAGAAACTGAAATGTCTTAAATTGTCCCAACCTGAAGGCTTTTTCTTCTCTGTTCTACAGAATAATTAAGAACAGCTGTTATAGTAAAAACTATAGAAAACACTCTACATTTTCCTCTTTCTCACCAGCCTCTGTCTCCTGGCTTGCTTACCTGCTCTTTCTGTCACTTGTGCGTCTACATTTGCCTCTTTTTCTTCCTCTATCTCCATCTCCTCATCTGATCTATTACTTTCCAGTCTTTGTCCATCTAAGAACAAGGCACAAGCTACTATTTCATTATCAATCTTTTATTTTAACCATCACTACTATTCTTGCACCTAATCAATAAGTCCACCTTAAATATTGATACAAAACAATAAACAACTGAGTCATGCTATGAAAGCACCGTATAACTTATATAGGCTTATGTTTTATTTATTTTTCCTTTTTATTAAAAACAATTCCAAACATGCTTAATATATCAGGAAATATATTTTTCTCTCGCTCTCTCTGAAGAAAGAATTCGCTAAATAATTCAGTCAGCGAGCAAGTGAACAAAAACACCGCGTTTCATGATGACTCTTCTGCACGTCTCCGATTGGCCATTGCATTCGCGCAACAGAACCGTTGATTGGTTATCATGAAGCGTTGTACGAACGTCTCTGGCTCAGCGCCAGCCAACGAACACAGATTTGAATTTAGCAGCGGATGCTGAACGATCTAATCACAACAGTGTGATTATATCAAATATATAAAAAATATTATTCTGCCTTTTTTTTTTTTTTTGGTCGTTTGGAAGCTGCATTTAAAATCAACTTGGCTCAGAAATCTTTGAATGGGCATGACGCCTCTGCCCTCGATGCCTGTGAAACGTTTCTCCCTCAAACAGCACGCTAAGGTTACTCTACACTACAGGCTACACACCGCAATATAAACAACACATCTGCATGTGGGTCATTCTACGGAAATGTCCATTTTTCTGTCCCTAGCCTTTACAGAAATATTACACTTGAAAAACACTTTAGGTTTACAATTTTTTTATATTTAAAAATGAAACAATATGTTATTTGAACAATTACACTTTCTTGAGCCTTCAATGTGGCAATATTTGATTTTTATTAATTAATTAGAATTCCAAGCACCACAGAAGTGCCCGTCCCCACAGTCATGTACAGAGGGAAAATGCTTTATTTTGAGGTCAAAAACAGTGTTTTCTTCCATTTAAAATACAACCATGTGCCTATAACTATAAAATATATGATGTAAATTACATTAAAAAACAAAATGCTAAATAAATATGATAAAATATATAATGAAAGTAGTGGTCCCCTGGAGTTGTGTCACTGGTGTTACCGTTTAACAAAAAAGCTCTTATTTTGAAATAACAATCACGCTGATGACATCACTCGACTTTCTTCTTCCAATTTTCTGGAGATCTATGAAGAGAAGCCCATGGTAAGTCCACTGTCTCTTTTCAATTATCAGAAATCTTCTCATTTATCTCATGATTTCATATGAAGCTTTTAGTTGAAGTCACTGGTATGACCTCTTTTATTGTTTGGGCATTGTAAAAAACTAGAATACAAATGGATTAAAATACTTAATTTAGTGAGTACACCATGATTGACAACATGTGGTTTGATACCTTGCAGCAGCCATTTTGTAAAATGCAGTTTTCATGAAAATTGTCACTGGTGTTACTGTCACTGGTGTCACCTTCCTTATGGGTAACACCAGTGAAGATCAGTAACACCAGTGACTCCCTTTTATAGATAAACTTTGTTCAAAGCTATTCATTTAGTTATTTTGCATAAAATAGCACTAAAATTGTGATTCTAACTTTTCTTTGTCATTGTTAATCCTCCTTTGGTCATGTATTTCTAAATTGAGGGTATGGCTAAACCGAGCACAGCTGAGAAACAGCGACTATACAGAAAGCGTAGGGATGCAGAGCAGAGTATTTGCAGGAAAGGAAACAGAGCTATGTCTGTGACATTGACACACAAAAAAGAAAGAGAGTAAGTAATTTGAGTGAAAGGGAGAAGAGATATGAGCGAAAGGCATGGAGGGCCCATCAGCAAAGATGCAGGCAAAGAGCCAGAGCAGGAGCATTGACCCCCCCCCCCCCCCCCCCCCCCCCATCATCACCAGATAGATCACCCAGCATTTCAAGGTACAAACTGAACTGTTACAAATACAGAAATAAATGGTGAAAGAGATATAAAAATGCATAGCATTCAGTACCTCCACATACACACACACACTCACTCACAAACACACTCTCTCTCTCTCTCTCTCTCTCTCTCTCACACACACACACACACACACACTCACACACACTCACTCTCTCTCTTACACACGTTTGTTTTTGTGTAAAGTGTGTTCATCCCATAGGTGTAATGGTTTTTATACTGTAGAAACTGTATATTCTATCGCCATTCACCAACCCTACCCCTAACCCTAACCCTCACAGGAAACTTTGTGCATTTTTAATTTCTCAAAAAATCTAATTCTGTATGATTTATATGCATTTTGAAAAATAGGGACAAGGGTTATGTCCTCATAAGTCACCCTCTCCTTGTAATACCTGTGTCATACCCATGTCATTATACAGAGATGTGTCCTGATATGATACAGAAACAAGAGCACTCTCTCTCGCTCACTCTCTCACACACACACACACTCTCTCTATCTCTCACACACACTCAAGCTAGGGTTAAATGAGTGAGAACTTTTTTTCAAGAAAATATTTTGCTTTACAGACAACTACAACAAGGGAGGAGACAACGTAGGAGAGATGCACAAAGGAAACAAAGGGAAATAGAGAAACTGAAAGACAAGATCATTGGTTAGAAACGAAGATATGAAATGGTGAAGAAATGAAGTTAAAATGTTAAGTTAAAATGTTGTCTATGATATTTTTCTAACTCTGATTTCAGTTCTTATGAAATAAGTCATTTGTATATGTTATGTATGTCACTGGTGATTTGTTGTGTCACTGGTGTTACTGTTTTTTTTTTCTTTCACATTAAATAAAATCTGTCGTATGTGGCATAATGATCATTTTAAATTCATTGAATTCTGCTGCACTTAAGAGTTAAGCTTTAAATGATTGTATTATTGCTTGTTTAAAACCTTTTTTTCAAATATTTTCATTGTTATAGCAAATACATGGTTGTGCAATTGAACTAACATCATTCAGTCACACTTTTAACAAACCTAATTAAAATAAATAAAACATAATCACCGTATTAGTTAGATCATCATTAATTTTCTGTACCTCTGACTGCATGTGCTGAAAAAAAAATAAAAAAATATTTCATAAACACCTTTAATATCGCTAAAGAAGTAAGGTAACACCAGTGACAAAAAAATGGTGTATGCGGTCTTTAAATACATGCACACAAAAAATAAAAAATCATTAAGCTGTAATTTATGTGTACTCATAAAGTCAAAGGGTAATCTAATAATGTGGTCTAAGTTTAAATGTTAGAAAAAGAAATCAATTTTAAGAGATCTTGCCATACCAAATGTGGACGTTTCTGTAGAATGACCCATGTTCTCACATCACCGTCGTTCTTGTAAAATAATAATAAGTAAATAAATATCAAAATCACTTCGCTGAGAATGAAACACCACTTACCACCTTCCGCGGTGTTGAAAATAATATCCTCTGACAATTAAAAAATACGCGTGCAACGTGACGAATCGTCCCGGTCGGATGAGGAGGTCGTCGTCGTCAGGTCAAAGGTCATGTTAGTCATCTTACTGACGGCTAAACTATTATTCAAAATTTTACTAATATTTAGATTGGGCATGAGCAGGCATTCACAAAAGGAAACGTTATGAAAAAAAATAAAAATTAGAGGAAATTTTGCTTTGACAAAAGGGCACTTTGGGCACCAAAGGGCAAAGGGGCAGGTGCTCAAGCACCCAACACCCCCCCCCCCCCTGCACGTGCCTGAAGAGAAAGATACACACTGTGCTTACAACATCTGTCCCCGTGGCCTGCTCCACTGGCCTTGTGTGTGTGTGTGTGTGTGTGTTTCCAGTTCTGTCTCATGTGTTTCTGTGTAGCTCCAGGGAATCACTGAAAATAAGCATGATATAACAGAAATATCCTAGAGTGTCTAAAATCAGATAACAGAATCAAACCAGAATGAAAGATTCAGAAAATGTCATTATATTAGAATCTCTGAAATGAGATTCAGATAACAAAGTTTATAGAGGGTCAAAATAATAATAATAATAATAATAATAATACATTTTATTTATAACACACTTTATATTCACACAGAATCCCAAAGTGCTACAGATTAAGAACAAAAATAAATGTAAAAAATAAAAAGTGTCATAAGATCAGTGTCCAATAATGAATTCATCAGTAGACATGAAAATCATCAGCTTGAAGTCACAAACAAAATCTTCAAAAATCTGCATTGGACCGCACCACCAACAACAAATGAGTATCATACTGTATAACAGAATCACAATGAGCTGACTGAATTCAGCATCAGATATTAGACAGCAACAGGTAAGTGCACAGGTAGGGCTCAACCTTTGCAGAGCACCTGCCCTTTTTTCCCTTACACTCCAAAGTGCACTTTTTTTGGGTGTTTTTTTATTTTTTTTCCAATGCTATCGGTCACCCTTTACGCTTGTCTGTCTGTTTTACAAATATTTAGCAAATGAAAGTGCTTAAAACGTGCTGTGTAAATCTTATTCGATCCTCAAGCTGTCAGTAAGCTGATAACTCCGCCCCCTTTATATTCATTGAATCAACAGAAGTTCCACAGCAGCCGCACAGTAGACAACAGCTGAGCTGAACAAAGTTTTGCGAAGGGTAAATACATATCTTGTTGTTTGAATAAGTACTACTAAACACTATGTCTATAAAGGCTCTTATTTTATTTATTTGATGTCTGACTAACTCACTGACTGAGACATGTGGGACATCGCCTGAGAGAGAGGGCTAGCATTTGCCATCTAGTCATAGCCAATACATAGCCAACACTTAAATAGCCTGTGCATATAGTAGCATTTCATCTTTTATAAAATGCGTTTAAAATGCATTTTTTGGCGGCAGGCGTCGTCGCCGTTTTAATGACGGACAAAAAAAAAATCACATTTGCATACATTCGCTGGTCAAAAACTATATATTGATAAGTAATACAACAACATATAATTTGTTTTTACCATCGGAAAATCATAACAGGTGCGCCCCCGCTGTTTCGTACTGGAACTTACACAAAGCAACGAGTGATCCTCGTCACCTAGATAACATATATTTCTAAGAACTTTCTTCTTTGATTTATGATTGCTGATACACTTAATTTATTAACATTTAGGATAATCATGTTATGGTATACTCTCCGCTCGTCCTCAAATGTATAAAATGTAGTAAAAAATGCTTTTACTACAGTAATGTAGTAGTAACTAAAATTACAGAAGATCACTGTGAAATCTTTATATTTTATCATGCAGAATGTAATTCATGATTCATTCCAAGGCTTCATTTATTTGATCCAAAATACAGCAAAAACAGTAATATTGTGTAATATTTTTACAATTTTAAATAACTGTTTTCTATTTGAATATATTTTAAAATGTAATTTATTTTTGTGATCAAAGCTGAATTTTCAGCATCATTACTCCAGTTCAGTACTCTTCAGTGTCACGTGATCCTTCAGAAATGCTTTTCACTGCAACTGTACTTCACTGCATCCTACCTGTATCAACTGCAACTGTGGCGAGATCCTTTTCAAAAATGAGGTTAATTAAGAACAAACTCCGACTCTCAGTTCTTCTCCTCATAGCCATAGAGAGGGACATCCCAGTGGATCACAGTGAAGTCATAAACATCTTCAAGCACATGGCTCACAGAAGGTTGCTGTTGTAATTAGGTTTAAAGAAGCCCTTAAAACCCTGTTTATCTATATTATCTAATTATTTAATATTATTATTATGGTTGTTATTAATCGTGAATAAATCTAAAGCTTTTGAGATTATTATTTTGTGTTATTGAATTTGTCATGAAGATGTGACCATTTCTTCTTTTTATGCAGGCATGCTAAATAATCTTGATATAAAAAAAGGGAGGGGGGTGCCCTTTTTCAGTTTCAGCACATGCCCCTCAAAAGGTCTGTGCACGGCCCTGGACAGCAACAAAAAATCAGATAACAGTATCAGTGGGGAATATTCAAAATCAGCATCACTTAACAGAATCAGCATTAAATACCTGAATTCAACATTTTAAAGGCATCAGATAAGAAAATCAGCATGAATGCCTCACAGTCAGTAGTAGATAACATTAACATTATGAATCTTCAAAATCAGCATCAGGTTAAAAAAATCACATTGAAATGTGCATATTCAGCATCATTTAATTTGATCACCTTGACATCTCCAAAGTAAGAATCAGACAACAACAAATATGCATCAGAAAACAGAATGAATATTGAATATAAACCAGCAGTAGATCTAAATCAGCATTAGATAACACAAACAATACGATCTCTAAAATCAGCAGCTGATAAAAGAATAACCAAAAATACCTCAAAATCTGCATCAGATAGTAGATTTGTCTTGAAATGTCTAAAATCATCATCAGAGAACAAAGTTAGTAAAGGGTCATGAAGTCAGTGTCTGATTATGATGACAGTTTCAGATCTGCAACTCAAACTGACAATGTAAAATCATCAACCTCAGATAACGAAACTGAAACATAATACATAATACTGAATACAAAAATATCATCATATAAACTCATAATCTCCTAAATCAGCATTAGATAACAACACATCTGCATCAGATGTGGAATCTTCAAAATCAGTATAAGTTAGCAGAATCAACATTAATTATCTGAACTCAACACCAGATAGCAGAATCAGCATAAAGAAAAAGTCTTGATCAGCATCAGATAACATGAACAACATACATCTCCAAAATCAATGTCAGATAACTGAATGACATATAATTCTTCAAAATCTACATTGGGTAACAGAATCACTCAGATTTTTCTAGATTCAGCATGATACATTAGAATTACCTTGAAATCTTTAAAATCAGCATCAGAAATCAAAGTTAGCACAAAATAATAATCAGATCTGCATTAAAGGGTTGGTTCACCCAGATAGCAAATTTATGTAATTAATAACTTACCCTCATGTTGTTTCAAACCCGTAAAAACCTCTGTTTATCTTCAGAACACAGTTTAAGATATTTTAGATTTAGTCCGAGAGCTCTCAGTCCCTCCATTGAAGCTGTGTGTACGGTATACTGTCCATGAACTGATTCTGTGCTAGTGTTATGAGCGCGGCTAAACCGAAGGCTTGAATGAAGGGCAATCATCGCAAATGACGCCATTACGTCGAGCGCAAAAGAACCAGTGAACCGTTTTCTTCAACTGGTTTATTGAATCAAACTGTCCAAAAGAAGTACTGGTGATCCGAAAACCGATGCAACCGGTTCTTCACTCGTGAACGAGTCATTACCTGGCTCTGTTCGGTGTTCACAACAGACACGGAAGAGATTAGCTCCTTGGAGGCTCAGAGTATCACAGACTCACAGAAGAAGCCGGATCATTTCAGCCCTTTATTTTTTGTTTGGAGAACTGACAGCAGCTGATCATCCGCTCGGTTTGCTCACGTCATGCACATCTCTGCTCTTATTCTGATCTGTTCATTAGTGCATGCTATTGCAAGTAAAAATAAATTAATATAATAAAATAATGAATATCACTCTGTGTATTGGAAATGAATGGATATATTGAATATGTATGCACTTTGGATCATGCTGTGCAGTTTAATTCCTGCTTTTTGCGGTTGAATACTCATTAAAAGCCATATTGTGTTTTAGATTTTATTGGTTAATTTGGCAGCAGATATTCTTCATGAAATTATAATATATTTACTCATCTGTTTGCTTGCTTGATTTCATTGGTTTAATAGTAAAGCTGTGTAAAGCAATATCTGTGTCCAGTATTTTTTTTTAAACACTTTTTATGCGTGTTTGTAGTTCTAATCAAATCCTCATTCACCGCACAAAGCATTGTGGGCGATATTAGCCATTAGAGTCTGCATTAGTCTGCACTTCAAATTTTAATCTCAAGTAATAGACCATCTGGGGATCTTTGGCATACTCTTTCCAACACACTATGATTTGGGACATACACATTCTGTGTTCGAAAACTATTTAGGACGGATAGTATGCGAATTGGTACGCAGTAATTATTCTTCTGCTAAGCAATGTGGTTCTTCAGAAGTGGTTGTGGCTGCAACAAATTGGTTGCTTTTGAATTTACAACAGCTTTGAACCTTTCTCAACCAATCAGATTCAAGGACCAGAACTATCAGTTTTATAACTCTATTTTTTCCTCTGATTCCAGAAACCTCCTCCTCAGGAAATGTCTTAATGAACACGACAATGACACATACCACGAATCGCCCATTTACAGCCAGCACCACGACCGCCTCCACCTCCACCAGCTCCACCACGAGCAACAGCACCCGATCTCCCTCCACAACACCTGTGCCCCCACCGACATAAAGTTGGTTCGACGTTTGACATTTTGTCAGAGATTCATCCTTGGAGATCTTCAATAATTATTTAACGATTTAGCACAATGACAAGAAACTTCCTATGTTGTAATTGTTTTCAAATTTAGAAGAGAACACACATTGTGTTTTAATGGTTTTAATCTGCCTTAAGGAATTATAACCGATAGAACTTATAATGTAAAAGTGCAGGAAAGGGACTGCATCTGCGAAGTGCAAGACGAAGAGAAAATGTCCATCTAAATGCTTCACTTGTGAAATGAATAAATAATAAATCTCAAATAAAAGGGGTGTGTCTTATTATGTGTTCATAAAAGAACATTTAGCTGTTGGTTTCATTCACATAACTGTAGCACAACAAAAGTTATTGAAATGTCCAGACTGAGAAAATGCTTGCAAAGCATGACAAAGATTGTGCATTTTACCGCCACCTAGAGAAACATATTGCACTTGTCTCGACCAAGTCTGACATTCAGAAGTTTAAATAAATTCATTTAGAATGCATTCAGTTTGATATGTAAATTTAAATGGGTGTATCTTGTTATTTGTTCAAAGAACAATATTTACAGCCATCTTTTACCATCACATGTAAATCGGGATGCATACTATTGAATTAAATTTGAACCCATTAACACACTAATTTTTAAAACATACAGTATTCCAAACATACAGATTTCTTATGGAACATTTTGCAGTAGTTTTCATTGTCAAAAGTGATGCAGAATTCAAGCTACTGATTTTCAAAAATCGCTTGTGCAGCCTTTCATTGAGTCTCCAGTGTTACTGCCCCCTAGAGGAAGATACTGCAGCTGTTCTGAACCAGTATGACATTCAAAGTTATAAATTATTTTAAAATCAATAAAGTCTTCTATTTCAACTTCAAAAGGTGTGTTTTGTTTCTGATTTCTAAATGAACATTTCAATTCAGGTTGTACACTCGTATGTAAATCAGGACGGGCGTCTGAAGCGTGGGGATCAAATCATCGCCGTTAACGGCCAGAGTCTGGAGCGAGTCCCTCATGAGGAGGCCTTCTGTATTCTGAAGAAAACCAAAGGAGCCGTCACACTCGCTGTGCTGTCATGAACACACACACACACTCACACAGGTCCTGTATTTGTCTAGACACTGGATGACACACTGTGAATGATAGAGCTGTGTACTGCTAGTTTGTGGAGAAACCAGCAGACCACTACAATCTGGCGTACTTCACTGAGACTGGAGAAACAGCTCTACTGATCCACACAGGTGCATTTGTGCTTTAACATGGCTATATGGCACATCGGTTATGATGTATTTTTCTATTATTTGATCATTAGAATTGCTTAAATATCTCTTTCCTGTTGCATTAAAAAACTGGGTGCAAAGTCAACGAGATAAAGGAAAAGTGAATTCTTGGACAATTCAGAAGACAAATCTTCAACTCTTTTGAGTTGTACTTTTTCATATTTCATACATTTCATACTTCAGTGTTTGTTGCTACACTAATATAGGTTTTCTGCCTTTTTTAAATGTTTTTTCTCAAAGTGCTGGTTTTGTCAAACTGCATGAAAACCGGTGATGGTCAGTTTGGGCCACATTTTGACCAGATTTTCAGCCTTTTCAAAACACATTTGTGCATTGAAACTCTGCATGCACATTCATGAAATATTTACCAAAAAAGAATCAAACTGATACCCTTTTAAGTGGCACAGGTTTAGTATTGGAAATAATCTTAAAGCATTTTTTTTTTTAATACAGAGCTTCCTGAGATCAAAGGAAATCAATATGTCTGATTTTACAGTCAATTTTTTTATTATTATAAAAAAAATTAAATCATGGTAAAAAATGTAAGCAATACTGCTAGTGTTACACAGCAAAAAATAAAGAATAAAACTAAACACCTGGTTATATAACATCCTGGTTATAAAGTTAAAATATTTGAGATACCACCTTTGTTTCGTAATAGACAGAACAGATTTAGTTTGTAGAAACTGTGTGTGTGTGAGCAATGTGTTGATATTAATCATATCGTTATAAAGAAAAACAATCATTAGTGCATTTAATGACATTTCTGATGTTTTGCCTTCATCTGAGACGTTTGCTGCTGGATCTAGAACAGACTGCTGTGATAGATTTCCTTATATTGTAATTTTCCTCTGATACAGTATTATATTTCACTACAAGCACAAATAAAAGTGTCCTTCAGCATACATTTTTATTTAACGGATTTAAATGTTCTCTACAACATTTTGGATGTTTTTTTATTTATTATTATTTATAAAAAGCAACTTGTAAGGTTACACCTCATACAACGAATGTAAAAAAAAAAAAAAAAAAGTACAAATATAATCAGACACTTCATGTCATCGTCTCTTCTAAATCTGTTAACTCTCAAAAACAATCAGCATTATATAAAGTTCAGAATATTTGTAACATGATTTATTTCAACCAGTCTTTATGAAACACAACTAACTGATAATAGTTGTCAAATCAAATAAAACTTTTCTCTGGAGCTCGGTTTGAAAACTGGCCTAAGAGTCCAGATTACATCTACTGTTATCAAAAACAAACGCATCACAATCTGGAGAGCTTTTATAACCCTTGTCACGCCTGCGGGACCCTAAAAATACTACATTCATTTCCAGATGCGTGTCTTCACTATCTTTCTATGCGTGTTTGAACATGTGACAGGCTTAAGGTCGTATGCATTACAGCACAAAGTCCATGCATCTGTGAATCCTAGTGTAAATGCACTATGTTTTTCCCCATTATCAGCATAATCTGAAAAGCTGAGGAAACATCAAACCTGATGATCCATGTTTTCCCAGCATGACTTGGGCAAAGAGCACAAAGGAGTCGCACTTTTTTTTTTCTCTTATGCGATTACTGACCCAGAAATAGTGCAGAATCAGAGATGCTGTGTTTTATGCAATACATGTTTCTCAAAATCCCCAAACTGAAGTGATCGTGGTCTCAGACTATCGGATCCCACTCTGTATACAGAAAATGCAAATATATCAGTAATAAAGACTTCATTATTTAAAGAAATGCAAATTATAATGTCCCTTTCATAACTTACTTCCTTTTAAGCTGTCAAATAAAGTGCAATGCCGTTACATTTGTGACAGACTAGGGCTGGGAATATATCCTGATGCATCACCTATCAAGAAGTGATTAGGGCAGCATCTGCTGTTATTGATTTATTATCGCAGCCCTTCTGCAGACGCCCGAGAGCCGAGAGTGAGACGGGGAGGTCAGACCAGAAAACGCAGAGGGAACGACAACGCAGCTCCCAGAGACAGACCAAGAGCCAGAAAAAACGCCATCAACGCACCGGCCGTCTCGCCATCTTTAGGCTCCACGAGTCTAGACAGAGAGGAAGAGCACATCAGCTTCATCAGTTCATGATGTGTGCCATGAAAATATGATCATCCTCAGGTCATCTGAGATTAGGACGAGTTTGTTTCTTCATCAGATTTGGACAAATGTAGCATTACATCAGTGTCTCATCAGTGGATGCTCTGCAGTGAATGGGTGCCGTCAGAATGAAAAAACAAACAAATCCATCATCATTAAGGCATTTTTAACTTCGGATGGTTGCCTCAGGCTAAAATATGAATCCATAACAACACTTCCTTCTGTGAAAAAGTGGTCTGTTATGAATCAGGAGAGAAATCTGCACAGGTCAAGCACTGTTTACAGTCGAAAGCAGCTCTAAACTAATATGTGGCTGGATTTTGATGTGAGAGACAACAGGAGACGGACTTTATAAAGGAGGAAGTGTTATGGATTCATATTATAGCCCGAGATCACTGTTTGAAATTCAAAATGTCTAAATGATGGATTTGTTTTTTACAAACACACAGCTTTTGTCTCCTCCAGATGTGAACTGATGGACTGGAGTGTTGTACTCTCATTCTGACGGCACCCATTCACTGCAGAGCATCCACTAATGAGACACTGATGCAATGCTACATTTCTCTAAAACTGACGATCATGTGACACTGAGGACTGGAGTAAAGATGCTAACAATTCAGCTTTGATCACAGGAATTAATTTAATTCTAAAATATATTACACTCGGTGTGTGTGTGTGTGTGTGTGTGTGTGTGTGTGTGCTCACTGTGGTGCGTAGGTCATGGACAGACACACAAAGTATCCGCTGGACACAGAGAAAAACACCATGATGGCAGCGAACATGACGTCGTTTGAGAAGAGCACAGGCATGATGTGTCTCTCCTGTACGTTACACATCATGAGCAGCGGGACGAAGACCACTCGACAGACCACCAGCAGCGGGAACAAACGACTGTCTTTAGACGGCTGCAGAAATCAGAAACATCACATTCTGTGTGAAAGACCACCAAGCTGAAAGATTAACACAATATAAACACAGAAAAAGGAAACACTTTCTCATAAGCTGTCCTCTTTTATTGTTAATCAGGATTCCTTGATTAAATGATAGAAAGTAAAAAAATTTTTTATAGTTTTTATTGAAACTATATTATTTATATTTATTTATATATATATATATATGTGTGTGTGTGACCCAGAATCCCTGCATGGTAGTGTGTCTAATAAATATATATATTAATTTATTTTCTTTTTTTATTTTCATTAAAAGCTAGACTTTTTACATTAACCAAAAATATTTTTTCAGTCGGTCTTGATCAATTTTTACCAATTCTAGTGTAAGTGCTACCTGCTTTCACTCAGGTATAGAAAGGTTTCTAAGAAAGCAACAAATATTAGTTTGAATGTATTTTTTTCTGCAGTTCTGTTGGTGGTGAAACATAAATGCATCAATAATTCACTCACCCACTTAGAAACTAACGTGACCGATCTGCCAATAAAGTCCATCAAATTAAAGAAGAGAAAACACAGAACAGGAATGAAGTATCGTTCTGAAAGAGAGAGGGAGACAAACATGATGTGCATCTTCAGACGTCTCCCAGTCAAACACTGCAAGCGTCTGAAGTGTGTGACTCTTTAGAGATCCACCAGATCAGGCAAATGAAGCACAAATCTGACTGAATCGATCGCTCCATCTCTAGTTTCCAGCTGACACCATCACTTCTTCTGAAAGTGATGATTGTGCGCTGACTCTGTTAATCATCTAGCATTGCTTTTTCCATGCACTAGTTAGTTTGGAGATTTTGCTTCCATAACATGTCTTTCTCTCAGAGTAATAGGAAGAAAACATGCAAAATACACATGCAAGTGTTTCTTACACTCACTTTTTTCATGTTGATAGATTTCAATTCATTCACTTACATTGCTTACATACACCAGACTTCACACTCGTTTCGTTCCTATCTGTGATCTATATGAGGTTTTACTGAGGAGGTTATTCACATGATTTATACAACATTTTGTTACTAAAATCATGGTGGAAATTTTTTTTTTTTTGCTAATATCTAATGTTCAGAATATGTTTTTCTGAAAACGCATGCCAATTTAACAATTAACCCTTTAGGCTCCAGGTTTTCTTGGAAAAAAATGACAGATTTTGACATCAATATTTCAAAAGCTTGTGGCTTGAAAGGGCTTAAAGATAGAGATCTACTGTCAATTAGAAAAATGTTGAGCATGACCACGAGTTTATGTGGGATGTCAAAATACTCATCTAATTTGCATATTATGATGTCATCAGGGGGCAGCCATGCATGTTTTTATTTTATTTTTATCTCGTCTTTTTATCCTCATTTCAAATGATCAGAAAAGTATGAAACCAACAATAAAACAGGAGAAAGTACATGTGAAACGCATGTGAACAGTAGCCTACTTTTGATCAGTTCATCAGTAATATTCAGGAAATAATAGATATTGAATTGTTTAAACTTATTAGATTTTTATCCTCATTACAAGTGATCAGGAAAAGAGGAAATCATTGGCAAATCAGGAGAAAGTGGTAAATTACTATAATGCTGTGTCATGCGCTTGGGGGGTTAATTAGATAATGCCTCAGTTGAATATTTAAGAAAAGCATTAATTCAACCCATCTTGCTTCAAACTCTCATTCTCAGGAAAAATAAATAAATAAAATAAGCCCTAATTCATAAAACAACAATCATCTATCAGCGACAGTAGACTTAAAATATTTATTTTGATTTATTTTTTTAGGGTTTTTAATACATTGTCAGTAATTATAATGTAATAATAATATATATATTATTATATATATATATATATATATATATATATATATATATATATATATAATCAAATTGTAAATAAAGGAATGTGTGTGTGTTTCGTACCCCATTTCCCTCCGTACACAGTTTTTACATCCACCGTAACCGCAGGGAAAACTGACAGAGTAACCGTGAACACAAACGTCACACAAAACGCCATTACCCAGATCTAGAGACAGAGAGATGATGAAGATGATGATGATGAAGATGAAGACAATCAGCACTGTTAGTAACGTCCAGAACAAACCACAGGCTCTGAGAGTTTCTGAAGGAAGAACATAGCGGCACCTGTTTAAAGACCTGCAGGATGGAGCTCTTCTGAGGAGACGACCTGTTTCCTGGCGGCAGCGGGATGAAGGCCTGCTTCACACCCTCCTCTTCATCACTCTCAGCTCTATTAGGATCCCCGTTCACCACCGAGCCATTAGACGGACCGCTGCTCTTCACACGGTCTTCAGCAGCATCTGTCACGAAACAAACCCTCGACTCGTGAGGAACAAGACAGCTGGACTACACTGAATGTGATTAAAGGATATATATACGCAAATAATTCAACATTAATTCAGTAAAAGGCCACTAAAAGAGACACTTTCATGACTGTTTCTGAACAAACTTTTAAAAAGTGACCTCTGGAATAATGTCAAATTAAGTTTTAGGTTAAAGTACATGACACAGACAAGGCTTAAGCAGAGACTAAAATGTCAACGGAGCGGTTTCAAGTGAAAGAAACTTGCACTGACTGATCTTAAAACATCTCAGTGCATTTGTTTTGTCTTTAGATGCATAAAAGTGATACTTTTTTCTAAGGCATGTTTATAAAAATGACTTAAATGTCCTCATCCTGGTTTAGTCCAAGCCCTCTCTGTAAATCCAGGTCTATATATCATTGCATTAATAATCTTGTCATGTTTTGAAGTATTACAGTTTTTTTTTTATCATGTGTTGACTAATATACTAAAGCTCATGTAAAGTACTTAATTATCATTTTAACTGTAGTGTTATTCAATAATACATTTAAAGTGCCCTAAATTGCAACTTCATTATTATAAATATATTTAAATGCACAAGCTTAAATAGAAACGACATTGAAGTGTATTTTAGTTTTTCATAAATGCTTGTCAGTACATTCAGCAGTACTTTAACCATATTTGTTTTAAAAATTACACATAAAGATGCACTTAAGTTCTACTTAAGTGGGCCAAAAGCAGTTCAGCTAACAGTATTTAATATACATTGAATTTATAATACAGTTTCACCTTAACATGATATTAGGCATCCAAGAACATTACATCCAGTTCATTCTTACGTATGTTCCTTTAACGTGCACTCTTTTAGAAACAGGCTAGTGTTAGGGAAATGACATTTCTAAAGTAAAGTGCTTTTAATCTATAATCACTGGTGAAATGCAACTAATATCTGAGTTTACAGACTAAGTTTCACCTGTAGGGAGCAGATGGCTGGACGTCTCAAGCTCGTAACTCTTGCGTTTGCTGTCCAGGTAAAATATAGCAAACTCCTGCGCACACACACACACACACACACACACTCCAGAGATCAGTCTCAGATTCAACTGAATAAGAAACTGCACAGGATTACACCTAAACACACACTCACTGACCAGTTTTGGCAGCAGCATGTAACTGAAGAGCGTGACGAGGGTCCCGACACACGGAGTGATGAAATAACCCAGAGCTGCAGACTCACTATCAGCTTCACCTGTTACACACACACACACACACACACACACACAGTGAACAGATCTATACAGAAACAGACAAGAGGTTGCTCACATCCGAAATGTTTATTTGGCAACAGTAGATCACAAAAAATCAAAATTGTAGATTATTCCCTTGAAATTGTAATTGTGATTATTAATTACGATGATAATAATTTACATTGAATGATACCATTTTTTGATGCAAATGCATGTCGTACTTTTCTATGGTATTAAGCCTCAAATGACAACTACACATCGAGATTGGTTTCTTTTTTTAAATTATAAAAGTAAAAATATGAATGGTATTATAATATTATACTAAAAACAAATAAAAATAATGTGAAAAACCCTTAAGATAATATGAAGAAAAAAAAAACACATCTTAAGCACGCCCGAATAACATAAGTGGACTTTGAACGATTAATTGCCGATTTTAATGATTACGTAATTGAGGCATCAATGATTGTTATCGCGATTAGAAATGTGACTAATTGTAAAGCCCTACTGTGTAGTTAAATTAGCAAGAAATTTCACAATTAAAATTTGTCCCACTTTCATCTCATTTGTATAATAGTAACTGTATAGAAATATGTTTTATAAAATGACAAAATGAAAACGCCAAAAAACGAATGGAAGCCCGTTTCTGCCACTGAATGAAAATAAAAATGTAATTGTGACTTTTTATCTCAGAATTATTTATCTCAGAGTTACAAAGTCAGAATTGCGGGATATTTTTTCAGATATACATTTCTGAATTTCAAGATATTGAGAGTATTGAGACTTTATAACTTGCAATTTTGACTTTATATAAAAAAAAAAAAGTCAGAATTGCAAGTTATCACACAATTCTGAGAAAAAAAGTCAGAATTGTGAGAAAAAGAAGCAATTACCTTGTATTATTTTTTTTATTTAGTGGCAGAAAAGGGCTTCCATAAAAAAAAAAACATTAAAGGGGTGGTTCAGTGTTTTTTTTCTAGACTTGATTGTGTTTACGGGGTGCAGCCTATCATGTGTTCAAGCTTCGTATAAAAAATACATAATTTCTCTTAATTCCACACCACTGTGTCCCTTCTCTGAGAAACACGCTGATCATTTCCTGCTTTTATGAAGCCCCTCCCTCAGATATAGACACTGGGCTCTGATTGGTTAGTAGCCCAGTGTGTTGTGATTGGCGAAACCGTCTGCTTCTCATAGCTATGTGAAAATAAGTGTATAAATGGAGCTGAGCTGATGATCTAAATGAGCACTGACCTGAATTTGCATTGAACTTTCAGCTTCGTAACTTTACAGATACTGTATATGCTCAAACGGCCACATTACACACTAACTTCAAAGTAAAAAAAAGGGTCTCACTTGTGATGGCGAAGATCATTGCAAGAGCAGCGAATGTCCCAGCGAGCCCCTGTCCGCTCATAAAGACAGCGCTGTACCTCTGCGGCAACAAACCCACCAAACCAAACAGACTTCCCTGTAACACAGCGCCAAACGCTGAGAGACACACACAAACACACACGAGACATTTTAAGTACAGAAATTGAATAACGTAATCAAATGTAAAATAACATCACATATTTTTGTTTAAATTAAAGATTAATTCTTATTAGCATTTCAAAAGCTATTCAATCAAGAGCAACAAGTGATTTCCTTGTCTTTTGTTGTTTGATTAGCATTTAAATAAAAAGTGCTGTCACTTTAAGAGAATGTAATAAAAGAGAATATCTCCCAGATTACCAAGCTGCCATGTTGACATAATGATGAGAGAGAGATATTATATATAATAATAATAATGACTAGTCACTAACAGTTGATGAACCAGATGGTGGCCATGGTGACGGAGAAGAAGCGGTCCTCCTCCATTGGGATCTTCACCAGCACAGCTGTGAGGATGAAGAGGATGAGGATGAAGACCAGACTGCCTGCTATCCTCATCTTCTCAGAGATCCTGAAACACAAGTGATCAGGTATAAGAAAAACACAATACAATTGTTGTTGCATATTGCATCTTTTTGAATGATGCAGTGTGCATTAAGATATTAAAATAGTCATGTGAAGTGCATGTGCTTTGTGTGTTCACTTCTCACCACTGATAGAGAAAAGAGTTGAGCAGAGTGAAGAGCAGCAAAGGCAGCTGGGACAGCAGAGTCATCCAGTTATTGAAATAATACTCCTTCCTGGTGGTTTCGGTTTCATTACTCCGTTCAGACACGTTGAGTCTGTTGTTGAAATACTGTAACACAAATATGACTTCAGAAGCAATAAACAAGCCATTATTACACTGCAGTAAACCAACACAACACTATGGCCTGGATAACATCAACATTAGCGATCGAGCAGCAATGATTTTTATTGACAGCTGATGCAGATGACCTACTGTATAAAGTAGGGTATATACACATCACATCATTGCTTTAAAGACAGTAAATAACATGCAGCAACTTAATAATTAACCATTGCCAATTTATGTAACCATATTACATATAGTAAATATACATTTTATATATAATAACATTAAATACTATATTTTATTCACAAAATTACTTAAAACACACACTAAGGAAAACTAGCATTTAGTGATGCATTTCATTTAGCACATGAATGACTGCTGCACATTTTGCTTTTCAGAGTGATACAAATCCATGAAACGTGGTGTGAAAAAAACACATACTGAAAATTTTAAACCATTCAAATGAAATTACTAATAATATTACACTTACAGTGAGTGCAGGAAAATAAGATAAAACTCTAATCAGTTTAATCCTGGCTGGCAAACCAATTAGTGAACTTATTGGAGAATTCAGAT
Source organism: Carassius gibelio (assembly GCF_023724105.1). Taxonomy (NCBI): domain Eukaryota; kingdom Metazoa; phylum Chordata; class Actinopteri; order Cypriniformes; family Cyprinidae; genus Carassius; species Carassius gibelio. Next base: position 37,431,224 of record NC_068402.1, on the reverse strand, counting down.
CGAAGCAAGATCAATGTCCATGAGGAATTTCTCTCAGCCTAATTAAGTGCCTTTCAAATGGAACAACTGTGCAGCTCCAGCAAATCTGTCTGAAGGATTTTCTGAGAGCATCCTGTGCTTTACCTGTCTGACCAGCGCAGTGATTGATTTGCATATTTGGAATGTTTTCCAAACTCCGTTACCATAGATGCCGTCATGAAGAAGTTCCATGGCAACAGCGTTCCCAGGCCAAGGATGAAGAATATGATCCCCACCAGGAAACCGCTAGAGAGAAGAGAAGAGGAGAGGAAGAGGAAAAGGAGAGGAAGAGGAGAGGAAAAGGAAGAGGAGAGGAAGATGAAGCAGAGAGGAGAGGGAGAGGAAAGGAAGAGAAGAGACAAGGAGAGATGAGGAGAGGAGAGACGAGAAAGAGGAGAGGAAGAGGAGAGGAGAGGAAGAGGAGAGACGAGGAGAGGAGAGACGAGGAGAGATGAGGAGAGGAGAGACGAGGAGAGGAAGAGGAGAGACAAGGAGAGGAGAGGGAGAGGAGAGGAAGATAAAGCAGAGAGGAGAGGGAGAGGAAGAGGAGAGACGAGGAGAGATGAGGAGAGGAGAGACGAGGAGAGGAAGAGGAGAGACGAGGAGAGGAGAGGGAGAGGAGAGGAGAGGAGAGGAGAGGAGAGGAGAGGAAGAGAAGAGGAGAGGAGAGGAGAGGGAGAGACGAGGGAGAGGAGAGGAAGATAAAGCAGAGAGGAGAGGGAGAGGAGAGGAAGAGGAGAGGCGAGAAGAAATAAGGAGAGGAGAAATGAGGAAGAGGAAAGGAGAGACGAGGAAGAGGAGAGGAAGAGGAGAGGAGAGACGAGGAGAGGAGAGGAAGAGGAGAGATGAGGAGAGATGAGGAGAGGAGAGACGAGGAGAGGAAGAGGAGAGACGAGGAGAGGAGAGGGAGAGGAGAGGAGAGGAGAGGAGAGGAGAGGAGAGGAGAGGAGAGGAGAGGAGAGGAGAGGAGAGGAAGAGGAGAGGAGAGGAAGAGGAGAGGAGAGGAGAGGAGAGGAGAGGGAGAGGAAGAGGAAGAGGAAGAGGAGAGGAGAGATGAGGAAGAGGAGAGGAAGAGGAGAGACGAGGAGAGGAGAGGAAGAGGAGAGACGAGGAGAGATGAGGAGAGGAGAGACGAGGAGAGGAAGAGGAGAGACGAGGAGAGGAGAGGGAGAGGAGAGGAGAGGAGAGGAAAAGGAGAGGAGAGGAGAGGAGAGGAAGAGGAGAGGAAGAGGAGGAGAGGAGAGACGAGGAGAGCAGAGGAGAGGAGAGGAAGAGGAGAGGAAGAGGAGAGGAGAGGAGAGGAGAGAAGACGAGAGGAGAGGGAGAGATGAGGGAGAGGAGAGGAAGAGGAGAGACGAGGAGAGGAGAGGAGAGGAAGAGGAGTGACGAGGAGAGGAGAGGGAGAGGAGAGGAGAGATGAGGAGAGATGAGGAGAGGAGAGACAAGGAGAAGAAGAGGAGAGACGAGGAGAGGAGAGGGAGAGGAGAGGAGAGGAAGAGGAGAGGAGAGGAGAGGAAGAGGAAGATGAGAGGAGAGGAGAGGAGAGGAGAGGAGAGGAGAGGAGAGGAGAGGAGAGGAGAGGAAGAGGAGAGACGAGGAGAGGAGAGGAAGAGGAGAGGAAGAGGAGAGACGAGGAGAGACGAGGAGAGGAGAGACGAGGAGAGGAAGAGGAGAGACGAGGAGAGGAGAGGGAGAGGAGAGATGAGGAGAGGAGAGGAGAGGAGAGGAAGAGGAGAGGAGAGGAGAGGAAGAGGAAGAGGAAGATGAGAGGAGAGGAGAGGAGAGGAGAGGAGAGGAGAGGAGAGGAAGAGGAGAGACGAGGAGAGGAGAGGAAGAGGAGAGGAAGAGGAGAGACGAGGAGAGACGAGGAGAGGAGAGACGAGGAGAGGAAGAGGAGAGACGAGGAGAGGAGAGGGAGAGGAGAGATGAGGAGAGGAGAGACAAGGAGAAGAAGAGGAGAGACGAGGAGAGGAGAGGGAGAGGAGAGGAGAGGAGAGGAGAGGAGAGGAGAGGAAGAGGAGAGACGAGGAGAGGAAGAGGAGAGACGAGGAGAGGAGAGGAGAGGAGAGGAGAGGAGAGGAAGAGGAAGATGAGAGGAGAGGAGAGGAGAGACGAGGAGAGGAGAGGAGAGGAGAGGAGAGGAGAGGAGAGGAAGAGGAGAGGAAGAGGAGAGACGAGGAGAGATGAGGAGAGGAGAGACGAGGAGAGGAAGAGGAGAGACGAGGAGAGGAGAGGGAGAGGAGAGGAGAGATGAGGAGAGGAGAGGAAGAAGAGAGACGAGGAGAGGAAGAAGAGAGACGAGGAGAGGAGAGGAAGAGGAGAGACGAGGAGAGATGAGGAAGAGGAGAGACGAGGAGAGGAAGAGGAGAGACGAGGAGAGGAGAGGAGAGGAAGAGGAGAGGAAGAAGAGAGACGAGGAGAGGAGAGGAAGAGGAGAGACGAGGAGAGATGAGGAAGAGGAGAGACGAGGAGAGGAAGAGGAGAGACGAGGAGAGGAGAGGAGAGGAAGAGGAGAGGAAGAGGAAGAGGAAGATGAGAGGAGAGGAGAGGAGAGGAGAGGAGAGGAGAGGAGAGGAGAGGAGAGGAGAGGAGAGGATGGGAGAGGAGAGGAAGAGGAGAGGGGAGAGACCACAGTGAGCTGGAAGATTCACAGTCTGTTCAAAATCTTTATGTAAACCATCTCAATTAATAACAATGAGTTTAATATCAACAGAAATAAACCAAGAATTATGGCTGGTATAATACTGTAAGTGAACTTTGCTACAAACATGCAGAATATGACTCCAGGTTGATGCTTGATTACAGTCTGTTCTGTTGACTCACTTGAGTGCTTTTACAGCAATTAAACTCAGTCCCTGGCCTTCACATCACATACTGTGGTTCACGAAGATTACATCAGTCCTTTAGTTTGGCTGAATTGTTTTTTTGTTTTTGTTTTTTAAGGCAAAAGAAATTAAATCTACAGTGAAAAACGTACCGGTCTGCAGGGGCGTCTTCTCTCGGGCTCATTTTGTACAGCTGGCAGCTGTCGAAAAACATTAAACATTAAAATCATTAAAACACGATCCAAGCTTTATGTCACATCCCTCAGCTACAGCCGCGGATTCACTCAACACAAAAGAGCTCAGAGAGATTAAACTGACTAAAACATCTGTGAAACTATCCACACACTGGCTTCCGGCTGCTTCAAAGGTAAAATGCAGAAAATAAGAAAAAAACACACACCTTTGCCTTCATTTACTCCAAATACGGTAAAGATCTAGGTGACATACTGCAGTACCTTCACAGAACTGAGTGTCCAGAAGAACAACGTCTGTCCATGACTGCTGCAGCTGCAGCGCGTCCACACTGAAGTGTTATCTACACTAAACGTGAGTGTGCATGTGGCCAAACATGGCGTTTCTGTGAGAAAAGGGGAAGTGAGAGAGTAGGAGGAGCTTTCACGTCACAGCTGGTTCTCAGATTCACACACACACACACACACACACACACACACACACCCAGCTCAACTGAATTACATGTGCTGTCTGAGGATGGGGCTAAACTGGAGCTAATGCACAGGTAGATGACAATGGACTACTACATAGTGACAGAAAATAGCTCATAATTGCAGGTGACATGAAGAAATGTATAGTTTAAAAGAAGAAATGAAAGAAATTTGTGAAAAATGTGTGAATAATTTTACTGAATGTGCACTTGTATGCTCTCTCTCTCTCGCTCTCTATTTTTTTTTTATCTCATTCACTGCTCTTGAAGTTAACCCAACTATGTTGACTTCTGCTGCTGAGAAACTCGGCAATGTGAAAAAGGTCTATTACATTTTATATGTAATATTTTAAACGTACAAAATTGCAACTTCATTACAAATGTCTAGTTACAAATATTTCAAGTTTGTTCTTTCACTGCATGATTCAGTCTAATAAAACACAAAAATAACTCCAAACACAGCGACAGCACTGTTTAGCGTCTCTGAGCAACATGACGGTGTTTCCTTCCTGAATGAATCACTCGTTTAAATGATTCGGTGCAATAACAGCTACTCACTTATTTACACTGATTTGCTGCCACCTACTGGCGGCTTTAATTTCACATTCAGAGGATATTTTTATTATTTAATTAATTTTGAAAAATGGTATTTAACATTTAATGTTTAATGTATTGAAACATTATTCATGAATTTGTAATTGAAGGTTAAAAGCATTCATGTTCTGAACTAAACATTAATGTCTTATTCTAATTCACTGATTAAATGTAAGAATTTGACTCAAATGATAATGCACAGTTTTTTTTTAAAGCCTTTTTAAAAGGTAAAAATGCCCATAAATATAAAACTCATATTATTAAAGATTAATTTCTATCAGACCACTGCACAGAACATGAAGAATATCAAAAACATCAAGAGTCAGCTGTCCACAAAAGTCCTTAAGATATCAGCACAATTACACACTGAGCAATATATCGTCGAATTATCGTTTTCGGTAAAAAGGTGTACGCGCTATACATTGGTGGCAGCTTCATTGAACAGAATTTGAGCAGTGAGACGTGTGCGATCGTTTTGGAATCGGATGGTGAAGTGCCTGAAGATTCACACTCCTAATTACTAGTAGCCTACTGTACTTTACACCAGCTGTTTGAAGGCTTTGCATTTTATACATTTTAACCAGCAATGACAAACCTGTTCCACAAGAGACAGAGTCAGTACTATTACAGGCCAGGGTTTAGCTGAGTGCTGTGGTCTAAAGTGTAGCTAAGGGAACAATGCAAAGCACAAGGTGACTCATAACGACACACCACACAATGAGTTTGATGACGTATAACTACCACAGCCATTCAGCAGTGTAAACAAACACAGTCTCTAACAGAACGTCCTTAACAACACGCCCAGCACGTCTGAATCATGAGGAGACACAGCTCGACAACATGGAAAAACACTGACCACTAGATACTTCATCAGAAACTGACTGGGTCTTAAAAAGATGTCTCTACCTCATCAGCAACTGGATGGAGAAGACATTACAGGGTTTGATGGAAGACAAAGTGGGTCAAAAACTCTCTGAATTTCAGCTAATTGCATTTCATATAAATTGCAACTGCAACACATTTTCATTTAACTGCTGTTAACATGCAATTGAGTGTCCAAAAACATTACAATTAGTTCACACTTAAATATATTCTTTTAAAATATATGATTTGCAATACATACTCTTTTTAAAAATACACTTAAATGTACTTTTACACATTGGGGGGCTTGAGTTCATAAGGCAGAAAACACCCTGGAGGGTTTTTCTTCCCATTTCTCTCAGTAATGCATGGAAACAAAGAAAGAGCCACTGTGAAACTCAAGGCGTCTGATCCCGACAGCAGCAGCTATCAGATTATCTTCACAAGAAACACAGTAATGATACACAAACAGTTTACACACTTACAGAGAAACATGAGGGAGGCAGATATGCTGGGAATGTCAATGGATTAACTCTTTAGTGACCGCTCTAATACTTCTGTAAGAGCTACAGTAGTTGATTTTATACGACTGGATGGGAGACATAGGAAACACTACAGAAAAATCTTAAGTATATCGAGGCATCCATCCATCGACATTGAGCTAGATCTCAAAAATCATGCACTTTCTGTGAAGATTGCAGTGTATTAAAAAATAATTAGTGCAAGAAAAAATACAAATCTAGTTAAAAAGCATCCTATTTTTAACTCTGCAGTAAAGGTGCACAGAGCTGCTTTTAGTTGTTGATAGTTGGTTTGCAGTATAAAACCTAAAGTGTTTTCAGTGTGTTTTAGTACTTTTTCTTACTTAAAACAAGAAAAGATCACAAAACTAATCTGATTATGTGCTCATTAAGAAATAATCCTGATATTCATGATGCTGTTTGTTTTTATAGTAGCCATCAAAACCTTCTTGAGTATATTGTAAACATTCTATGCATCACACTCAATAAATCTGAAAGACTTGTCCTTTGGTTTATAGTGGAGCCTCTTATTTGTCATGGAGTCATTTATATTCTGAGAATAAACCAACCTCAGAGAACAGATTTAACACAAACACGTCTCTTTATCTTCAGCCTGTCCACCCCTTCTTCAGAAACGAGAAACACTGTTTCTAAACACAGAACTACTTCTCCTTTCTGTCGGCTTCACTAGCTTCTTTCAAGGCCCCTTCAGTCGTGGCTCGTGCAGTGAAGAACCAGTCTGCATATTAAAACTCTAGCAATATCAGTCAGGATATTAAAACTGTGATTTACCAGAAGTCTACTCTGCTTTAAACTGTTAAAACTGTTATCTAGATATCAGACAAGAATTAACATCCAACAGGGGTCTCTGTCTAATGTAAAGCTCTTATGATTTACTTTTCTCTTACAGTAAATCACAGATCTGTGAGAGCTTTACTTCAATGAGACACTGTGTCTTTGCCTTACGTTTAATCATATTGGAGAATTATATTGATACTATATGACTTTCTATGAGATTAAAACTTTGAAAGTTTGTAAACGCTTTAATATTTGCTTTATATAAGAACTTGAATTTGAAAGCAACCTAGTGTATAATTATGTATATCATGTTTATTGTTCATATCGTGTATAAAGTGCATAACTTACATTTAATTTCATCTTGTCAAAAAACTTTATATATATATTAAGAAATGAACAATTTAAGGTGGAATTTTATTTATCAATTTATTTTATTGCAACGCGTTCGCGTCATTTGAATTGGTTTTTTTTCTCACATGGAGCGTGAAATAGGTTTTCAAACATCGGCTGTTTTGACTAAAATAGACAAAAGCTGCTCTGTTTCCTTCCAGCCGGTGGCAATGCCATAAATGACTAGAATAAACAGCAGATAATTCAATTCAATTCAATTCACTGAAAGACGCAGAGAAAGAGAGCGCGCGCCAGAGAAACATAATTACTTTTTTATTTTGTCGTCATTATTTAACGAGTTCGCAAAGTTTTCACATTTGAACCGAGAAAGAAAGATCACATTGAGGAAATCAGCCATGGTTCGGTTTATCTACTCACCTGTTTTCACGATGATTTTTTTGGTTATCCTCTCACTTCATCTCCCCGATTCAAAACGCGTAATGTCCACCACACGCTTCCAAACACGGACTGATTTCTTCAGAAGCGCGTCTCTCAGGAGGATGAACACCGCATGGTCTTTTTTCTCGTGGGTTTCTTCGGAAGTTGGCAAAGCTGCGGCTGTGAGAAACCACCCTCTGCTGGAGGAAAGAGAACCTGTTTCTGTGGGTCTACTTTTTTGTACATCAACAAAAATCTAATCTATTTCACTGACTTCACCAACTGCATGTGTGGTTCCTCTTGAGCGTGCAAAATAACTCCTGTGTCCGTATCCTGAACCCTCTTCGGAATAAACCTTCTTTATTTGCTTTAGTTCCATAAAGAACCTTTTCACTGGACATGAGGCTCTTTATAGCGGAAGGAAGGTTCTTTAGATTGAAATGTTCTTAACTTAAACACAAAGGTTCCAAAAACAGGTTTGCAGGTTCTTCAAATAACCTTTTGTGCAATGTAAAGTTTCCACTGTTGTTAAACATTCTTCACAGAAACGTCAATGCTAATAAAGAACCTGATATGTTTTTTAAAGGTTATTTTAAAGGAATAGTTAACCAAATATTAAAATGTGCTAAAAAAAAAAAAAAAGTGCCTCGCCCTCTGGTCATCCAAAATTAGGATGAGTTTGTTTCTTCATCAGATTTAGAGAAATGTAGCATTGCATCAGTGTCTCATCAGTGGATGCTCTGCAGTGAATGGGTGCCGTCAGAATGAGAGTACAAACAGCTGATAAAAACATCACAATAATCCACACCACTCCATTTTAATAATATATAGCGTCATATTGTTAACTTTCTTAGCATTTCTAAAAAAATAAATGAAATGTTCTTTTGGTTTCTTGCCACAGTTTGTTACTATTTTGACTTGAAGAGCAGTTATGATTTGGTTGCACCCACACACACACACACACACACACACACACAATATAACACCTCATGTCTCTCTCACACACTTCGAAAGCACAAGAGAGAGAGAGATGGGGGATGGGTGTCATTGAAGACCAGAAGCAGAGAGGAAGGCTGATGTTGTAAAACACAAGACTACATGATTATTATTAGTATTATTGTGTGTAAGCAGAAGGACACGGTCATGCACCATCTCTCTGCAAAGCTTTTATTTTGCCATTTTTTGTGTATTTTCCTGAGATCATGTTGTAGACTGCCCGGTGAGGATGCAGGTAAACACATGAGCAAGGACAGAGACATACAGTGAGAAAAATGCAGCATTCATTCATTCTACAGCACACATGAGGATGCTGGAGCCACGTGTGAGGTTGTCACCGAGCTCTGACCAGATGTCAACAATCCCATGCTGCACTGCTCACAGAATGGACTCCCAACGGTGATGGCAAAGAGGAATGGTCAGAGGAGCAATGGGAGAAATGGTAAGGGTCTTTTCTCTTTGAGCTTGTGTTTTTGGTGGTAGAATATATCAGATGTTTCTGTGTTAGTGCATGTGTTTTGATGAGCAGCAGATGCAACATCTGTAGCAGATCGTTGTTTTTGTTGCATAGCAACACTCTGTTATGCCAAGGATCTTTAAATAATTTGTATGCAATATTATTTTAAGCATTGCAATGAAATTCTTGTCGTTTGCCAGTTGTTTGTTCACATACTGACATTAATACAAATCTGTATGGCGACAATTCTGTCTTCAACTGTTGTCTTTTTAAATAGTTCATTTTATCATACAGATTCTATTAATTGTAATGTCCGAAGACTTTTATTTTGAAAGGGACTGAGAATGTGTATGTTGCACACCATGAGGTCATTCATACCACTTTAGAGACACAAGCTAGAGCAGTTACTAAAATAAGAATGCTTCATGTGTAGAGTATAAATACAATGTTATCTGTGAAGTTTGCCAAGTCACTGCTTCCTGCCATGAATGCATTCAGATAGTTTAAAACAAAATATACCCCATATTATTTTATATTTTTTCCACATTTTGTCATCTCATCCTCACGCTGAAATGCTTTAAATATGTTTTAGACATCAATATACAATCTAAACCCTATAATAACAACAACAAAAAAACAGATTAATAACAGAAAAGCACAAAAGAAGAAAAAAAAAGTCATATTTAAAACAAGTACAGACAGTGCAATCATTTCGGATACCTCGCACATTAAATAAAATCACAGCTAAACAGATGGGTTTTGAGTCTAGATTTAAAAGTGGCTAATGTTTTAGCACATCTGATCTCTCCTGGAAGCTGATTCCAACTGCAGGTGGCATAACAGATAAAAGCAGATTCCCCTTATTTTGTGTAAACCCTTGCTGTTTCTAACTGACTCGATCCTAATGATCTGAGTGGTCTGTTAGGTTTATATTCAGTGAGCATATCTGCAATGCATTTGGGTCCTATGTCATTGAGTGATTTGTAAACAAGTCAAAGTGCTTTAAAATCAATCAATTGATTGGAGTGCCTCAGGGCTCAGTTGTTGGACCACTTCTCTTCTCTGTCTACATGGCATCATTAGGTTCTGTCATTCAGAAACATGGCTTTTCATATCACTGCTATGCTGATCACACTCAAGTCTACCTCTCATTCCATCCTACATTTACATTTACATTTAATAATTTAGCAGACGCTTTTATCCAAAGCGACTTTGGATAATAATCCTGATGATCCGACAGTAGCTACTTGCATCTCAGCTTGTCTAACAGACATTTCTTGCTAGATGAAGGACCATCACCTTCAACTCAACTTTGCCAAGACAGAACTGCTTGTGTTTCCAGCAAACCCATCGTTTCATCACAATTTCACCATCAAGTTAGGCACATCAACCATAACTCCTTCAAAAACAGCTAGAAGCCTTGGAGTTATGATTGATGATCAGCTGACTTTCTCAGACCACATTGCTAAAACTGTCAGGTCCTGCAGATTTGCTTTATTCAACAACAGATAGAACATTTTTCAGGTATCCATGAGTTTAAGTATTTGTTCGGCTGATTAAAAATGACATTTTCTATAATTTTGCCTATAAAAGGAAGATTTGATACACTAGCGCCCCCTTGATCAGTAACTGCTGTGGTTCTTCTAGGTTGACCCATGACATATGCTTGGATGGATTTGAAGATGAGGACCTGTCTGAAATCACAGAAATCAAAGATGAATTTGTACTGAGGTCTAGGCGCGATGACTCTGACATCAAGATGACAAAAGATCTTGCTTAACATGTGAGATATTATTAAACATCATATAACAGACACTGCCAGTTACAATCCATCCCTCCTTTCTGTACTTGTGTTTTAAATATGACTTGTTTTTTCTTCTTTTGTGCTTTTTGGTTATTTATAATTATCATAATTTATTACTGATTTCTCTGTTCAGGAAGTGACCTTCCAGTGCACTACATCATTACACCTCTAGGTGGCGAGTCACATTCATGAATTAATCTAGTTGAAATGGCCAGACAGTCAACAATGTCCTGTTTATAATATATAGTTACGGTTTAAATGTTAATTGTTACAAGAGAACATAAATATACAATACAAAACACATTTCAAGTAGAAAAGATTATGCTCAGAAAACAAATGCTGTGCACAAAACTGTGTGGTGCATTTCAGACCAATTAAAAAAGGCATTCAGCAATGAGTGAACACTGAAAAAAAGTTTTCAAGGAGTACCTCATCTAATTAATAATTTGTCTTTCAATTTAGTTTACAATTATTTGTTTCATTTTTCAAATAATATTTTTTTCGTTCAAAACATTGTTGAATATAAATATTTTTCATTAAGTGCTCAACGGAAAAATATTTGTTTGGATGAATGTACAATTTCGAGCATGCCTGCGCATGCGTATTAAACAAAAAAAGCGACGACCAGCCACCTGATCTTAATTCAGGGTTCCCACACATCCCTGCAAATGTTTACCCTGCAATTCATTTTGTGTTTGAGTAGCTGGCTATGGTTCGGCAGTTGGTTCAGTATTTTTAGTAGTATAATCTGTCAAGCCTTGGCAATCAGCTGTTCTAAATGCTGCCAATTTATTTAAGTTTACATTGTATTATGACGGTGTACGCAACAACTCCATACTTGCGTTCTGTTTCAAACTTTTTTTTTTTTTTTTGGCCGGTGGATATTATTTGTTGCATCATAAAAAAAAAAAAGATTTCTGATGGGGAAAAAAAAAAAAATCCTAATTCAATGCTTGTCGAATTCCACAGATTTAAGAAAATGTCAATGTTTGCCAGCTACTAAATGTTAAAAAATGTTTAAAAAAATCTGAAAATGTCAAACTCAGAAGAATGTTAAAAATCTGACACTTTAGTAGCAAGTTACGGATATGTAAAATGTTAATAAAATGATGTATTGAAAATTATTGATGTCTTTTTGGATTAGATTTGTATCAGATGCTATTAATGATATTTCTTAATGGGAATCATGTTTAATTAAATTAATGTTTTTATTTGTATAAAACTAAATTTCTATTAACTATTCTATTAAGATAAATTAAATCTATATCTGTTGGATTGGATAAAGTTAAATATTTCTAATACATATTTCTTAAATTTAAAACAATTGTTTAATTGAATCTTTATATATTTGATTGAGAAAACTAAATTATTCTAATATTTCTTAAATGAGAAAGTTTGTTTTAATTAAATCTATATCTTTTTGTTTAGATCAAAAATAGAATTTAAATTAATTTACTTTCATCAACAAGAAAAATATACTTTCTATCAGGTTTTACTAAATAGTTTTCATAGACAGAGAAAATATTGTTTAGAGCAAGTTATTTATTTTTAATTGGTACAAGTAATAAAATATAGATGTGAACCATTACCCTAAATTTTTTTAATTGGTTGAATGAAATTTTTTTTTCAGTGAAGAAGTCCTTAATGGGTGGTTATTTTAGCACACAGGCATGTATTGCATGTTTGTTGATTTAGCCTTAAACAGTAGTTTAAAAATACTAAAGCAACATTCTAAAGAGTTATTGCATTGCTTTTAAAAATAAATAATCTAATACTTTTATATGGCTTGGAATGAGTTACACTTTTTTTTTTTATTATTATTATATTCTAGAGTGGAAGTGATGTTGGCTCATAGGTTTAAAAGTGGTATGTTTTGGACTCAGGTAATGATTATAGGTGTGTTTAGAGTAGTGTTCATAATTTAAACCATGAGAAGATTTCTGCACTGGAGTTCAGTATACAGAAAACTATGCAATACACAGTTATCATGCACAGAATCTCTATGCTAGTAAGCTAAAACCTGTCTGTTGCTTCCCATCAACAGGACACTTTAAACAACAACTCATTTGTGAAGAAGTACAGCTGGCAGCAGAAAATCTCCCAGACCTTGCTGCCCCTTAAAACAGGTGAGAGATCTTCATTGATGTGTGTGCGCTTATTAAGACATCACAGCAGAAACAACATGTTCTCTACTTAAGTGTCTTTCAACAGATTGTTGTGTTTTTGCAGTTATCTTTCTTTCAGTATTGTGTCATGTACAATATATTTACATTTACTGAAATAAAATACCTTAAAGGAACTTACTTAAGTATGAACTGAATCTAATGTGTTCAGACTGTTAATTGCATGTTAATTACAACTGAATGAAAATGTATTGTACTTTGTATAACAATTGCAGTTAGCTGAACTTTAGTCAACTTAAGTACACCTTTATATGTAATTTCATAATTGTTTTCTATTGCATTTAAAATACGGTTAACATGCTGTTGAATGTACTGACAAGCATTTATAATAAAGAAAAATATGTAACTAACTATAAAGTTAACTTAAAATATATGAATAATGATACATAAAGTTTCAATTTAGTACATTTTAAAAACATTAACCTTAAATGTAAATTAAAATAACAACACACTGCAATTCAAATATAACAAGTAATAAACTCTTTAAAATAAGTGAACTTAAGTGTGTTAAGAAACATAGTCATTAAATTGTCTCTCTTAACATACACTTAGGTTAAATTTTATTTTATTAATAGTATATTTGATCGAGCTAAAGTGGAACTATTGCAAGTGTACTTCAGGTAGCTACAATTTAAACATATTGCATTTAAAGGCCCATATTATTCAAAAGATCATAATCCTCATCGATAGTGACATTAAAACACATTTTAGCTTCTCTGAAACCCTCCACCATCCCCAGCTCCACCTGTATAGATCTGCTCTGGGTTATTTACTAACTATACTTAGTATGAAATAAAAGTATTTTAAATATTTTACTTTTTTGCTTGGAATTTTAACAGAATAATTAAAGTGACTACCATATTTATGTGTGTCTGTGTGTGTGGATTGACTTGATTGATACTCTATTAATTCACTTTTTGGTGCATGATCCTTCTGTAACCAGGTGAGCTGGCTCCTTCTCGTGAACACGTGTCTGAGCGACGAGGAGAAGCACCAGCCGGGACAGAGTCAGACTCAAATGAAAGACTGCGGCACATCGACTGACAAACCCAGGAGAGGGTTTGTTGGGAACGCTGCAGACTTCCATGAGCAACTCGGACGTGAGCAAACTTTCGTACGATTCGGTCAAATACACGCTGGTGGTGGACGAGCACGATCAGCTGGAGCTCGTCAGCTTGAAAGAGTGTTATCACGGATACAGTGATGACAGCGACTCGGCCACCGTCTACGATAACCATGTCTCCTCTCCATACGAGGATGAGGAGGATGAAGACAGGGGAAGAAAACAAAGCGGGATCAAACAGAGTCTGTCAGAGGACTCCACACCTGAAGCCGACATGCAGTTTGCTCTGAAATTTGTTAACGTTTTCATGAACGGCTGCTCACGCTCTTCCATTAAGTGGGCTTTTATATATGTTAAGCATTTACATTTATGCATTTAGCAGATGCTTTTATCCAAAGCGACTTACAGTGAATTCATGCTATACTTTTTTTTTTTTTTTTTTTTACCAGTATGTGTGTTCCCTGGGAATTGAACCCACAACCTTGTGAAAAAAATACAGTTTTATGTATTTTCAGCATCATTCCTCTGGTCTTCAGTGTCACATGATCTTCAGAAATCATTCTAATTTGCTGCTCAAGAAACATTTCTGATTATTATCAATGTTGGAACCAGTTGTGCTGCTCTTTTTTTTTTTTTTTTTGTGTGGATACACAAAGAGTAAAGGGAGACGCAGCCATAAAGGTGCAGGTTATAGTGGACCACAGGGGTGTGATCTCTGACCTGGTGGCAAGGTCCAGCAAAACTTCAAGTTCCTCTGACGAGAGGCTTGGTGCCCTTTTTAAGTTGCTTCCCCACCATATTTTGTATCTAACTCTCTCTCTCTCTCTCTCTGTTCAGTGTAGATAGGTTTTTTATTAAAAACATAAACCAATTGCAATCAATACTCCATTAAACAGAAGTAACTGCAGCTGCTTTCCAATCAATTCTGATTGTAAAGTACCTTACCATTAATATAAAAGTGTATTATATAATTTTTATAAGTCGTTAAACCTTTGTCAAGAGCGGCACAACGGGATAAGGAGGGTGGATGATTAGCGAGGGATACCCGGTTCGTCTAACCGTAACAACATATCGTGTGCAGAGTTGGGTATAACGCGTTACAAAGTAACGCATTACTGTATTCTAATTACTTTTCGTGGTAACCCAGTAATGTAACTCATTACATTTAAAATAAATGTAATTTGATTACAGTTACTGATGTCAATAAAATTAAGTTACTTGCGTTACAAATGTATTAGTACGAAAAAATATTAAAGTTAATAAATTAAAATGCATTTCTAATCACGTTTTGGGGCAGCTGCTTCAGTTATTGAGCATGCGCTTTAATGAATTACTGGAGAACTCGTGCTGTTAAAATGGACGGAGATTTTTGTTTAAGATCGGGAGGGAAGGTAACTTCTGGACAGGTGAAGAGAGCTGTAGCAGCGTGTGTGGTGGAGGAAATGCTGCCCTTGTCGACTGTGGAATCGCAGTCATTTAGAGACTTGCTTTCGATGATAGCCTAGCCTACTCGTGACGGACAGCTCTGTTCCCTTGCAGGACCGAAAGACATTTGCAAGGTATCTAGATAAATGCTATGCGGATAGAGGGCTGTCACTTTTGTGTAAAAAGCATTTTCGATTTTTAAGACATACGTGTTCATTGAATAGATTGTAAAATCGATTTTCCATGTCTAAAAAAAAAGACGTTCCCTTTTTCAACGCCACATATCGGACGAACGAGAGCGCAAACGCACAAGTCAGCAATGTTTCTTATTTATTGGCATTAGAGCTGTAATCGGGCCTTAAAAGTTAGGCCCGACAGGACCGGAGCTCGACAGGTTTCGGCCCGAGCCCAAAGTACATTTTGATTGACAGCCTTTTAAACCCCGAACCAGTGTGCAGCGCAGCCCGACATTCAGATGTGCGCATACACGCACAGCTCTTTTGCCTTTTGTCAACAATGAGTCATTTATACATGTTTTAACATAATTTATTAATAACTAACGTAGACTAGGCCACTTGGAAGTTGGAATAAAGAAATAAAATAAGTCCTCTGTAACATCGTATCTCAGCACTCTAAATAGACATAGACTCATTTAGCCTATAAATAAACCAACGCACCAATAAAAACGATCTTTTTTAACAGATTAAATTAAGATATGGTAGGCCTATTTGGCAATAACGAAATTAAGATAAAGGCTCCGCCGGGTTTGCTTCTCATATCAGATGACATTTAATAAAAGAATAATGCCAACATTAGTGTAAATACTCTGTCCACATTATGCATTTAAGCCTTAATGAATATATAGTTATCATTTGAAAAACCTTTACTCACAGAGATTAGGCTCGGTCTACATGTTTTTGTGGAGGAAAATGAATTAATCCACTGTAGATGTCTTCAGCGCGCTCCTGCGCTCACTGATGGTGCGTCATTATTCACTCATTATTCTCATTATAAACATGGTCAAAACTTGGTAAACATGGTTCCACACCCCAGAACTTTGCTTTAGTTGCTGGTGCAACCAAAACGTATTTTCGCCGGAGGCAAGCCTCCGTTGCATCTACTCAGCATCCATTTCACATCTTTCTCGCGCTAATCGAAACGCATCACATGACCGCTCATTTACCTCACAAACGGAGCGCAAGCCCGAGCCCGCATAAGATGATATAAATTAAGCCCCAACAGGAGTTTTTTTTTTACATCTATATTTTTTTTATTGTTTAATTATTTTTAAATTAATAGTTTGGTCAAAATCGATCCCCTATTTTCATTTTCGAAACTTTTTTGGTTGGTCCTATCGATTGTGCAATCGATTTTCGAACGAAAAGTGACAGTCATATGCGGATATGGAGTATGAACTAAAAAAAAAAAACATTCGAGCGTTTGGAATACGTCTCCACAACCGCAGACATCTGGACTTGTAATAATAGAAGCTTCCATGGAACGACAGCCCATATGTAGTTAAGACATACTGTATATACATTTAAAAAGACTACAGTTTTCATTGTTAGGCAAGTTTATGTTAAGAATGTTAAGTTATAGAAATGCATTGGATCTTTAATTCAAGTTGCTGTTTTCATATTTCTGTAATATTTTTCAGTCAATATTAAATTATGGAAAGAACTGAGTTTCACTTTGTAGTTTTTTTCCTTGTAGGTTTAATAGGTTTTCAAAGTAACTTGAAAGTAAAGTAATTAGTAATCTGATTACTTTTTACTTGCAGTAATCAGTAATGTAATCCAATTACAATTTTAGAGGAGTAATTAGTAATTTGTAGTGGATTACTTTTTTTGGGTAACTTACCCAACACTGATCGTGTGAACATATTACTGACAACTTGATAGTTTAATTTATAGTCTATATTTTACTGATAACTTAAACTATGTTTAAATAGATGTTACTGTAATAATTTGAGGAACGTGAAGTGGAAAATCGATCCATGAGAAATCGATGCCAACTAATTCAGCACCCTCACTTTGGACAGCGCTCTTGTTACGTCGGACGTGAGAGGCAGGCAGCGTGCTAAGAAGCTTCCTAAGGGACACTTCGTGGAACACACTTAGGAAGTTACGAACATAAACAACTTTGGTAAGATATATCTTTCGAGGTCTTCTTTGCGCGCTAAGAGTGAGCGTTATCGGGGAACCGGGCCCAGACCAACCTTACGAAAGTGTGACTTACAGAAAATATACTTAGCGTACGAACGTGTCGGGAATCGTGCCATAAGGTTAAGAGATACGTTAAGAACTACTTAGCGATAAGAACGTTTTGGGGAACCGGGCCCAGATCCTTTAATATTTAAACCGGTTTGCATAATTAAATGGAAAAAAAATTCAATTTACTTTTTTTTTTCCTGCCGTTTGCCAAGCCTCTCAGCCAATCAGAGTTGAGCATATGCACGTGACGACCAATCAGAGGCGTTTCAATTAGTTACCGCAGAAGATCCGCTCAAAATGCCAGGTTTTTTCAGTGCATGTACACTTGGCTTTTTAATAAATCGACAACATCCAGATACGTTCACAGTTAACATGTCAAAACCTCATCCGTGTTCTCCAGTTAGACATTATCTGATCAAATAAGCAGAATTCACATCTGCTCCTCACAGACTCTATTTATACTCATTCAAATGGCATCTAGTCTATTGAATTATCTATTCACTGCTTCACAAAACTGCATTTCATCATTACTAACAATCATCAAATCACGCAGTGTCGTTAAAGCTCGACAAACTCAAGGTTTTGTATGAGTATCTTTATGAGACAAACACATTTATTGTAAAATACAAAAGAATAATACGCAGCAGCTCAAGCCAAAAATGATAAAGACATATCTGAAAACTTTATTTATTTACATGGTCTCAAACATGAAACTTGATTATGGCATATATCTCCTGACAAATGCACCGCGCTGTCCGCTGCTCAAAACAGTTTTGGTGAAACGTCAATGGTGTTGATCCGTAATACGGTCTGCGGCTGAATAATGACTGTGGAGTGAATGAATGCACCGGTGAGAAACTCAAACAATGAAAGATAAACATCTATTCTAGATTCATTGTGCCTCATACTTCTCTTTTTCTGGAATCGGTGTCTCTTCCAGAACCTCATGTGAACCATTGGCCAGGATTCGGTCTTCTCAATGACCGTAGCGTGAACTTGTACTAAATCACGGCTGAAAGAACATGTGATCGAAGCAGATATCAGAGGAATATAATAAAATAACATCAACTCTGCTAAAACAATCTGAAGATGCAGTCAACAAACAACTGAATAAGTGACCGAGATGAAGTGTCAGGTATTCAACTAAACCTATCAATGAGTAAAAGTCACTCTTTATGAACAACCAAAGAAAGATATTTGTTTTAATCATGGTGTATTGATTTTTATCCAATTATGACTGTATAAACCTCATATAAGTTTCAAACTTGAGAAACTAGAAATTACATTTGCATCTTACCTGAGAAGCGGTTTTCCAACGAGAGTGAAATCACTTCCTCCAACTAACAGCACCTGCAGAGAAGCATTAGCATCAACACTTACATTAAAACCTATATTAAACCTGCATATATTTATTTAGTTAAATCATAGCGTTTGTGAATAATTAATAGCATTATGAGGATATGAACATGCTCCATGAAGATATTTTGTAAATATATCAAAGCTTATTTTTGATTAGTAATATGCATAGCTAAGAACTTCAATTAGACAACTTTAATAAAAGTGATTTTCTCAATGTTTATATATTTTTTTTTTGTGCACCCACAGATTCCAGATTTTCAAACAGTTGTATCTCAAACAAATACTGTCCTCCTAACAAACTATACATTACTGGAAAGGTCATTTATTCAGCTATATATAAATAAATAAAAAACTGACCCCTATGACTGGTTTTGTGCTTCAAGGGTCACAAATGTGTTTTACAGAATATACTCTACACGGGCAAAATGCAATCAAGTTTTTTTTTTTTTTTTTTTACTGAATACTCAAATTGAATCAAGGAATCATTGCTGTGCCTTTAAATCATGGTGTGATCTTAAAATTGTTTAAGGACCCAGCTGGCCATTTGGATAACGATGATGACCCCAAAACTTCTACAATACAGAAATCCCCTCCCTGAACCAGGATCTGTAGAGTAATCTGTGTGAGGATCTGAAGGAGTGGATGAGAAGACCTTCTCCATTCTTATCCTGTCGCCACACGCCGCATCAATGTGGTTTTCGATGAGGATCAGGTCTTCATTGGTCACTTTCCACTGACGGCTGGCGAAATGAACCACAGCAAACAAGCGTCCGAACGCTCCCTCCTCTATGAGACCGTTCACCTTCTGCACGACCGCTGAGAGAATCAGAAAACACAAGAACGTCAGACTCACAATCAGAAGAACTCTCTCAGTCTGCTCTCAGAGTGTTCACAGACGGACCGAATAAAACAAAACACCCTCACCTGATAAAAACAATTACAAAGTACTGTGTATATTATGTATATACACACACACAGTATATATTTTGAAAATATTGACATATAATATTCATATATAATGTATATCATATATAAATATATTTAATATATAAATGTAAAATTTTCTTATATGTATGCATTTGTTTGTATACATACATAATAAATATACACAGTACACACACACACACACACACATCTATTATGTAAACAACAACTTTTACTTTGGATGCGATCAATCTGTCAACTGTATAAACACACACACACACACACACACACACACACACATAAAGATAGTTTTGCAAAAGCTTTACAGTTTACAAGCGTCTGAAACAATATTTAACCCTTGTGGGTTGTTGGGGACGTTTTCGTTCACTAGGGGGTAAAGTTGAGTATTATTTTGGCCACAACTTTCTCTGTGTTTGAGCTAATGGAATGATTTTTGGTGACAAATCTCATTTTGACCCATATTTTGGGAAAATGCTTTGAAATTTTTCAAAAACTCAACGCTACACTGTGGGCAAATTCACTACCCTTTCGAGTTGTTCGTGGATGAAAACATCCACTAAATTAAACTGCTGTAAAAATGTATCAGATAAATATTTTTTTCAATTTTTTTTTGCATAAATCTATTAATCAACTTCAGTCCTGATCAAAACTACCAAATTTGTAAAAAAAAAAATCCAAGATTTTAACTTTTTAATTACCAAGATCATAAATGATGTCACTTATTTGGAAAAAAACACACACAAAATTACATATTTTCAATATAAAAAGTGATTGTGGACTGGATATTTTTTAACCTTTTATCACAGTCTTGGGCATGTCAAAGATTAGTAACAAGATTGGCTTTGATGCATTGTTAGTTTTTGTGCAGCATTAGATTTAATCTGGCATCATTTATGAACTTGGCAATTAAAGAGTTAAAATATTGGATTTTTTTTAAAAACATTTGGTTTTGATCAAGACTGAGGTTGATTAACAGATTTATGCAAAAACTGGAAAAAAAATATGAATCTGATAAATTTTTACAGCAGTTTAATTGAGTGGATGTTTTCATCCCGAACAACTCGAAAGGGAAGTGAATTTGAACAATCCACAAGGGTTATAACTGTTGTAATGCAATTTAAGGCATGCTTTTTCTAAAAATGTCACCGTTAATTGATTTGCAGTTATTCATCTTTGAGCCAATCTCACTATATTAACTGTTTGTCAAAATGATCACTGCTTTTCTTGAGAAAGATAGCAACCAGGAGTCAAGTACATCATCATTTAAGAGCAAAGCAGTCATTCAAGCTCATCAGAGCCGGTCACTTGCCTCGATGTCTGTCCTCTTCTTCAGGATCAAACGCAGGTAGCTGAGGCCACGGCGGTCTGGAGAGGGACGTCTGAGGCACATAACTGTGACAGCGTCAGAAACACACAGAGGAACACTGTTACACCTCACTCTGAAACATGAGCTACGCTTTAACACACATCTGAATCATTAGTTTCCAACACTGAATTAAAAAAATGTTCTTGGCCCCATCACAAAGAATTCAATCTAGCAGAAAGAAGATCCGTAATCTCAGGTGTGTCCCAGGAGGCCTGTATTATGTTATACATTTAGGGATCTGAGAAGAGACGGAAACACACTAGAGGAAGACGTTCACCTGTCAGGAGAGATGATGCTGGAGCTCTGGAAGCGCCTCGATGCAGGAACCACAGCACCTGCAGCATCCAGACAGAGACACACCTGAGCACAGAACCCGTCTGAAGCAGAACAGTGTGTGTGTGTGTGTGTGTGTGTGTAGGTCAAGATTATCTGTTTCTCATTCATGACAAAAATCATTAGGATATTACGATGTTGTTCCATGAAGATATTTTGTACATTACCGTAAATATATCAAAACATGATTTTTGATTAGTAATATGCATTGCTAAAGACTCCATTTGGACAACTTTGAAGATGATTTTCTCAATATTAAATTTTTTTGCTCCCTCAGATTCAAGATTTCTAAAGTGTTGTATCTCAGCCAAATATTGTCTTATCATAACAAACCATACAGCAATGGGAAGATTATTTACGGTATTCAGATCATGTAACGTTATACATCTAAATAATGAGAATTAAAAAAAAAAGACCCTTAAGACTGGTTTTGTGGCCCAGGGTCATACGTTTAGATAGTAAATTAAAGTGGGATTTGAGATTATTATAGTTATTACTATTGTTTGACATCTGTCTATATTACTACTATAAAATTACAACAATTTATTGAACTTAACCTCCGAAAGACGCACATTTCAACATTTAACGAAACGTTTATATACTGTTTTACCTCGAAAGCGTTGAAACTGACACCGAAGATCGCACACAGCGCGCGCACGCGCACACCCACACACACACACCGGACAGACAGACAGACTCAAGCGGACAGTTTATCATTAGATATAAGGTCATACAGACGTTTCTCGGTGTTCGCTGATAAACGCGCTCCTGCGGCGCGGAGAAGAACGTTCCTCAGATTCAAAGTCATCTCCACGGTGAGCGAGCGCCGGAAGCACGATGAGAGGAGAGCGCGGGAAAATACCTTCCGATGAGAACACCACAGCAGCGCAAAGGTTCCTAGCTGGACGTTCTTCTTGTGTTTGAATGGCAGTTGACAAACTAACGTTTCGTTAGGAAACAATGTTAGCCTGAATGCACTGTAAATCGCTTTGGATATAAGCGTCTGCGTAATGCATACATTTAAGTATCTTCATTACATGATAAACAAAAACGCTGAGAAATGCTTTCAATCATATGCTTGAACTTGTTTTTGTTGATTGAATGAGACCCTCACATCCTTTTCATTTTTCCCGTTTATTCTACTTTATCTTTTTGCTTTGGTTGTTTTTTTTCCCACTTTCTTTTTAATGGCCGTGTCAAGACTAATAATGTATTTTCAGTTGCTGAAACGTGCTAATAATGTTTGTAACTGAATTTGTTGCCTTAAAAAAAAAGAAAGAAAAAAAAGAAATACATAAATATTTTGCAATGCGCAATTTAGTTATTTTATGTAAATGTGCAAGGTTTCCTGTCTTTTAAGTAAATAATTAAAATAACAAAAAGCAGTAAACAATAAAACTAATTTTGTTACAAACCAGGCCATTTATAATTATGATAACGCATAAAAAAGAGAGAAGAAACGCAAGTTAATATCAAACAGCATAATGAGCCGTTATGAACAAGGAGATGATATTCTTGGATAAAAATAAAGTACAAGCAACATCTATTTAAAACAGGCTGATTCAAAGTAATAAACAGGGATACTATGCATTTCTCACAGTTTGACAAAGGAGAGATTGAAAACACGGTTCTGTAATCCATCAATACTTTATTTCTGTGGCACAGAAACTCCTGAACTTCAACACTTCGGTTGATTCATTCACACATCAGTGTTTGTTCCAGATGCAAAGAGGTAAGACTGGATAAAAGTTAATGCAGTCATAAATAATTGTAATAAATATCAAGGAAATGTACAACACATATTTCACTGCATTCAGCTTTTTGTGCGGATGTCTTTTCATAGACTTCTACTCTTCTCCAAAGAGACAGCAAGAAAAAAAAATGAAGTGAAAAATGAATGACTATCTTTGATAGCAGCAGTTAATCATATATATAAAAAAATAAAGTAAAAGAATAACACACACCCACAAAACCCTATAATAGTGCTGAAATGCTGATCTTTTACATCTATGGGGGCATCAAATGTGTTTGTAATGATGGCTGTACATTAAATATTTGACCAGGAATTACATCCGAAAGATCAGGAAATCCTATAAAGAATATCCGGTTTATATTTAAATTCCAAAAAGTTGTGTTATCTTTAAAGACCCCAAAAAGTTGAATTTAAAAATGCAAACAAAATTAAATTAGCCGTTTAAAAACATTTTCTCTTTGGGAGGGAGGGGGTTAAATAATGAAATAAAAAAAAGCAATTTGTAAATGTTGGGTTCTCCAATGGATATTTTCATGCACTAGAGTTTTGGGTCCAAAATCAACCATCATAAGCAATAAAATGGACTGCAGCAGTGCCATTAAGAAATGAAACCTGCAACCTAAAAGCATTCAAGGATGAATGTTACTTTGGCAAACAAGACCATAAACGTAGCACCGCTCCAAACTGAAGAGCATGGCAGGAAGGATCTGGTATTCAGTCTGCAGCAAACGTTATCCACATTGGAGACCACTCAGAAAAGAAATGGATACAGTTCAGCGCTCTTTATATTGCTATAGCTTGCTTCTGTACAGTTACAGACCTGAACAGCAGATTAATCTTTAATAATATAGGCAGATATTTGTGTTGTAAAGCAGTCTTGCCGTTTATAGTTCAAATTCTTAGATATGCTCGATCACATGCGCACTTGTAGTTCCCAGACAGAGACTGTAGCTTCAACAGTTCTTTGAAGAGTTTGAATCACTGAGAGTAAGCCCTTTCAAGTCTCTAAATGGGTAAACCTCGCAAAACCTGTCAAGAACACACTCTAGCGCAAGGAAAATGAAGTATAATATAAGACCATTGAGATTTTCTGGCATTACATTCTTGATGATAATTAATTACAGGTGTATTGCCTGGTCAATTTAGAACAAAACAACAGCATATTGTGTATATACAGTTATATGAGAATAAAGGGAAAAAATTATATAAAAATAATAATACAAAAATAAATTAGGTGCATTATTCTAATGAATAGTATATGAGAATTTAAGAACAATGCCAAACAAAGAAAAAAATCTGTGTGCATTTAGGGTAATGACAATTTGCAAGAAACGCAAACAATTAATATCAGGTGTATTAGGGTAATAAGAATATAGAAAAAAAAAAAACCCTGAGGTGTATTAGGGTAATGAGAATTGATGAGAAATGTAAAAAAAACAAAAAAAAAAACCCTGAGGTGTATTAGGGTAATGAGAATTGATGAGAAATGTAAAAAAAAACAAAAAAAAAAACCCTGAGGTGTATTAGGGTAATGAGAATTGAGGAAAAATGTATAAAAAAAAAAAAGAATGCCTAACCCAAAAAAAAAAAAAAAAATCCTGAGGTGATAAGGGTAATTAGAATTGAGAATAAATGGCAAAGAAAAAAAACTGAGGTGCATTAGGGTAATGAGAATTGAGGAAAAAAGCCCCCCCCAAAAAATAACCCAAAACTGAGGTGAATAGGGTAATGAGAATTGAGGGGGAAAAATGGCAAAGAAAAAACAACCAAGGTGCATTATTGGTAAATGAGAATTGAGGAAAAAAATACCCTGAGGTGATTTAGGGTAATGAGAATTGAGGGGAAAAAATGGCAAAGAAAAAAAAACTGAGGTGCATTAGGGTAATGAGAATCGAGGAACATCCCCCCCCCCCCCAAAAAAAAAAAAAACCTGAGAATTGAGGAAAAATTGAAAAATGCTAAAAAAATAAACAAATAAAAAACCTGAGGAGCATTACGTTAATGAGAATATGCTAATAAAAAAAAAAAAAAAAAAAAAAAAGTAAAATAAAAAAACATGGTACCAATTTTTTTTTTACATGTTCTTGGACAGGTTCCGTGAGATTCACCCCAAATGTATACTGAAAGATGCAGCTATAACTTTCAGCCGAACGTTTAAGTCCTTTGCAAAGCTAAATTCAGCATCTCTGGAGATGTGCGTCAACAATCACTGTCACTAATGGAGAGAAGGCAGCGGCAGTGGCACACTGGGAATGAAAGACTGATTAAATGAGAGAGAGAGAGAGAGAGATTAAATGTTTAAAAGGGAGAAAAACAGTTACAGTGCCATTTCCTTCACATTCGTCGATGAACAGCACATGTAGGTCATTTTATAAAACTGTGGCTTTCTCTTCACCATCACAAGCTGCTGTTAAACTCATCGCCCTCCGTCAAACACAAGCAAACGCTAGTCTCTGGGCTGACCAAGCTCCTTCATGACTGATCTTGAAACAGAAGTGAGAACTGTAGTAGTCACTTATGGTCGTGTGTTCGTCAGGATCTGAGGAGTCAGGTTTAACCGCTGAGAGGATCTTCACGATAGTGGATAGCGTAGCGCAGCTTCTCCAGCATCACATCGAGGGAAGAGTACTGCGGCAGCTTGACCATGAACATGCAGGTCTCCACGCGAACGTAACGCAGATCTGCTGAACCTGGAACAGATGGAAACACCAAGAGTTAATAGCTCCAGAACAATTCAACTTTATTTAAATACTCTACACCAATAGTGTTTTAAGAAAAGATGTTTTAGAACAGTTTTTCTATTGCGGTGTCCAACACTAAATAAATCTCTTGCACTGCACTGTAACTGCACTGATGGCACAGTTCAAATGTAAGTTTATTTGTTAATTTCGGACTCTGATCAAGTCAACGATGAATGTGTGACCCTCACCCACTGCCCCATCAGGGGGGGCGATCTTCATGGGGTAGGGGGGCACGTGAGCCGTGTCGGGGCCGCCGTCTTTACAGGGGCAGGTGAAGGGGATTCGCTCCTGGTTGCAGGCGAACTTGATGAACTTGCTGAGCTCCTCCTGCGTGAACATCTCGAGCGCGGCCCAGAAGAACTCAATGTGCTGGTCCGTCTCCATCAGTCCCACCTGATACATGGTGTGAGCCTGGGTCGACGGGATCAGGAGGACAGGTTCGGTTAGGGAACAAGCTCTGTTGTCAATTTGGTAAGCAAATGTGTAAAAAGTGGCATAATGTACAGTCAGTTGGATTTAAATGCATTACAGTTTCAATAAACATTAAGTGCAATTAGCTCTGCAGCTTTACAGTTCTTTGGACCCACTTAGTTAGGGCTCAAAGGGAGAGTCCACCCATTTGCTGTTAATTTACTCACCCTCTGGCCATTCAACGTTTAGCTGACTTTTCTTATTTTTCTAGGTGAATTGGTCTTTGGGGAAATTGATAAAAAAAGTCATTTCTAGTCTGAGTGACTGTCAGTCATCTGAAAGTGAGTTTTGATTGAGCAACTTGTAGATGTGTGCTGTTGTACACACAAACTGTTTCAGATGCTTCTTTGTTTTTCAGTCAACATTTAAAGCGAATCAAAACCTCCTATCAAAGTTAAACAAATCCCTTTTTGTCTCAGGACAACTTTCTTGATGCATTTCAAATGTTGACTGTAATTCACTAAAAATAACCATTACAAATGGTTTGCAAACGTACGCTCTAAATTGTTTGTTCATTATTACTCAGTTTCTTGCACAGACCAATCATTTCATTTCATAAGACCACATTGTTAATACCACGGGTATTTATTTTGTGTTGCCTGTATCTGCTTTTTTGGCTCTCACAGGGACAGTAACTGCTGACTTTTATTTTTTGAACAATCCCCAAGGATCACGTTTTCAGCTAAAAACTTGCCGTACTGTTCAGCTGCAGATAAAAGTCTCCTATGTCTCAAATGGCCTCAGGGAGAGTAAATTAACAGAAAAAAAACTGTGGAAAGTAGCCCTTTATATGCACTTTTGTTTCACTAGGGACCACAGGTAAGTCAACAAAGATGAAGGCAAGCGTTAACGTCTCAATGCTGGAAGTAAAGTCACAGGAAAGTGAGTTGAGCGGTTGACTGTCAGACCTTGAGGAACTCCAGGTTGACGTGCGGCAGGCCGCAGGTGCGCAGCTCCAGCTCAGCGGGGCTCAGTAAGGTCAGGAGCTGCAGGGGTATGATGGAGCCCAGCCCGGCGCGGACCGCCGACATACACTCCACATTCTGCAGCTCCCGCAGACGCAGATCTCGCACCGCTCGCACATACACCTCCTTATTCTCCCAGCTGAACAAACACACACACAACTACATGCATTAGAGATCAACTAACAATCTAATAACATTCAAGAAGCACTCAGCATTTCACCATATCGCAATAAGCACAGTACATGCATTTTTGAGTCTAATATAAAGTAAAACGGGTCCCACTTTATATTAGGTGGCCTTAACTACTATGTACTTACATAAAAAAATAAGTACAATGTACTTATTGTGTTCATATTGTATTGTAAAACACTTTTGCTGCTATTGAGGTGGGATGGGGTAAGGTTAGGGAGAGGGTTGGAGGTATGGGTAAGTTTAAGGGTGGGTTGAGGTGTAAAGTATGGGTCAACAGTGTAATTATCAATGTAATTACAGAAATTAAATACAGATGTAATTACATGTAGTTTTTTTTTTAATATAAGTAAAATGTAAAAACATGTATGT